>NW_028321011.1:0-119259 GCF_062004578.1 Staurois parvus
CTTCTACACGATTTCTCAAAGTCGTTAAATTAAAATATTATTTTAAAAAAAAAACGTTACTCTAAAAGTGGGACAGTCGGGTGGGAGAGTATTAAATTCCACCCTACAAGACAAATCCGAAATGAGAAAAAACAAAAAAAAAACAAAAAACAGATTCAACAATCTACCAGTCAAAAAATATAGCTAAATACTAGGAAGTACCTAAAACTAAAATCAAGCGTCCCAGCTCTCTATGTTTCTAGAGTTCCTTGAGACCTCAGGTAACTCTTGTGTGCCTCAGGCTCGATCATCTCTAAACCCCCGGAGGAGTTCCTACAAGCTTGATACTGGTCTAAGCGGGACACGTCAATCCACACCACACAAACTCAACCTTTCCAATCAATGCCATGCGAATATTCGTTTTCTACTTTAAAAAATAAAACTGTCGGCCAGCCAGGTGCCTTAAGTAGAACATCTCAGTTGAGGAACATCTATGGTCTCAGGAATGAGACTTCGTGTTTACCTTCTAAATTCCCCCGACGTTTAGGAGAGGATACAGGGGGGGGAGGGGAGCATGTTACATGGATGGGGAGCGGAGATGTTGTATTATTGAGGGGGTAGACAGAGGTGGAGCAGCAGGTCACAGGTAATGGAGTCATGGTGGATATTTATATATAGATATATACAACGATGGCCATTGTCACACCGCCGGTTAGTCCGTATCAATCAGGGTTGTGTTGCGTCTCCACCTTGCGTTTGCGCTTCCTGTCTGTCCACCCGCGTGAACATGTGTTAAGGGAAGAGCTACATGCAGCCTCCTGCCCCACTCCCTCCCCACAGCCCGTCTCCCCAGCCACATCAGATGCGCCTGGAGGTCTGCTTGAAGATGAAGCCTCGGTGAGCCAGGGTCTTCATGATGTTCGCAATGTTCCTGCAGTCATCTGCAACGAGAGAGAAGAGAGAAGATCAGACCAAGTCCATCAGGAACAGACACCGGGATTCACAGCAAATCAGTTATTATAGGGCAAAGATATTTAGAGGACAGGCCGGACTGGTCCGTATTCTGCGCTTTCCAGAACCAGAACAGAAGACGAGGTGTCCAGGGTCACTAAACCCGCATCATTCAAATCTATCATTACACGCTGTTCACACTCAGCCTCTACGGGATTCATTTTCTGGATTCTACAAAATCCCTGGCTGGTCCTGCTGTTCTCTATCTCCCCCCATGTCATGTCCCAATGCAGTTGGTGATTCTGCAGAGCAGTGTTGGCAGCTACTGCACATGCTCAGTTTTAACCACCTCCCGTCTGGACGTTGTTATAAACGGCCGGACGGTGGCAGTGCGGGGGCGGGTGGCCATTTATTATTATTATACAGGATTTATATAGTGCCAACAGTTTGCTCAGCGCTGTACATTATAGTGGGAGACAATACAGCAACAATACAATACATGAGGGGTTCGAGGGCCCTGCCCCTTGGAGCTTACAATCTAGGAGATAAACGACCTCCCCACCCCCTGCTTGTGCGCGCTCCCTGGGAGTGCACAGCACCGCGATCCGGTGCCTGCTGTGTCCTCCGGACACAGTGGAACACCAAATCGCTGTACGGGACCTCTGTGCAAGGTCCCGATCATGTGATCACTGATTGGCCAATCAGTGATCACATGCAGAGTCGTAAGCAAGAAGTCACTTCTGACATCATTACTTACTACGTGTGAAATCTGTGAATGATCACAGAGATCACATGGTACAGGGCTATTCACTACAGCCTTGTACCATGTGACAAGCTGTGACCAATCACAGCTCACACAGTATTTCTCAATGGCTGCAAGAATGCAGCCAGAGAGAAGGAGAAATGATTCCTCTTACAGCCTTTATGGTTGTAAAAAGCAATCAGTGTAAAAATAAAAATCTTCATCACCCCCCACAAGTAGTACAGTGTCACCATGGTAACCCCCACACTGCTAGGGTGACAGTATGTAGAAAAAAAAAACAAATAATAATATAAAAAAATAAAATAAAAATGTAAAAAAAAAATGTTTAAAAATTATAATTTTTGGTTCTAAACTAATTTGGGTTATTTTTTTTTTCTTACTAAAAAGATAACGGAATACATTTTGGCCGAGATTTATGATGAAATATTATTTATTTGCAAAAATATATTTATAGCAACAAAATAAAGCTTTATCTGTCTCAAAAAAATGCAAAAAAATTCATCTGGGTACAGTGTTGCATGACTGCGCAATTGTCATTCAAAGTGTGACAGCGCTGAAAGCTGAAAATTGGCCTGGACTGGAAGGGGGTGAAAGTGTCCGGACTGGAAGGGGGTGAAAGTGTCCGGACTGGAAGGGGGGAAAGTGTCCGGACTGGAAGGGGGGGAAAGTGTCCGGACTAGAAGGGGGGGAAAGTGTCTGGACTGGAAGGGGGGGAAAGCGTCTGGACTGGAAGGGGGGGGGGGGAAGCGTCCGGACTGGAGGGGGGGGGGGGGGTAAGCGTCCGGACTGGAGGGGGGGGGGGGGTAAGCGTCCGGACTGGAGGGGGAGGGGGGTAAGCGTCCGGACTGGAAGGGGGGGGGGGAAGCGTCCGGACTGGAGGGGGGGGGGGGGTAAGCGTCCGGACTGGAAGGGGGGGAAAGCATCCGGACTGGAAGGGGTTAACATGTGACCACCAGTAGAGGACTAGAGGGCTCCTCCTGCCACTGTTTCCCTGCAGACTGGCTGGGAGAGAGCTGGGTCATGTGACAGCTGTGTATGGATTAGGTACTATGATGATTGATATGACAGAGCCGTCATCCATATACAGACGGTAAATATGGTGATGTGTGTTTAGGATCGCTCTCATCTCTGGAATGGTCCTGCAGGTTGGACATGGAGGACCTCTCAGTGGACTCTACAAGTCTGCATGACATTCCTGATAGGTCAGAGATAATTAGGGAGGAGCTTGGCATGTTCTGGTTCCTGGATCCAATCCACGTGAATGGTCCCACCGGAATGCTATCACCTGCACTGGGTCAGCCATCGGGGCCCGGACACTCCCAGCCCCACAGATATACGAGGGACCTCGGCTGCAGAATGATGAGCTCATCCCCAGTCACAATATACAGCAAAAGTATTGATTTCATCATTACAAAGCCGTCCTGGAGCTCCAGTCAGTAACAGTGCCTAGGCGAGATGATGTCATCAGTCTGCTGCAGGCAGGAGGAAGCATTTCCTCAGTCTCTCCTCCCCCAGTGATCAGACTGTACATTGTAACTTTGTAGAAGGAGGAGGAGGCATTTCCTCAGTCTCTCCTCCCCCAGTGATCAGACTGTACATTGTAACTTTGTAGAAGGAGAAGGAGGCATTTCCTCAGTCTCCCTCCCCCAGTGTTCAGACTGTACATTGTAACTTTGCAGCCAGTCTCAAGGTGAGAGGCTGCAGCAGGGGCTGATCTGTGACAGACATTTGTGAACACAGCCAAGGCACCAGCACTGCCATGGTTGTGTCATCTCTGAGCCGGGATCTCAGTGCAGGAAGTAGATGGCTGAACAAAGATGGCTCCGTCCTTCTGGAGAGAGAAGAGCATTGTTGGGGGGGGGGGGGGTGATCCCTGTGACGGGTAATAAATACCTGAAGTGTTGAAGTCGCCTATCTGATGACAGGTCCTCTTTATTGATCATTCCCAGGACTCCAGTGACCTGATCAGGGAACTGGCCCCCCCCCTCCCCTCTGATACCCCCCCATGAGGGTTAACCAGGGGGTATCAGAGCAGGGGGGGCGGTAATAGAAGATCGGACTTTAAATTGATTTGCGCCGTCTATATTTCATGCTGGAAATTGGCTTGTGAGCCGCGTTTTGATCTATGGCGACCGTCTCCTTAAGAAAAAGCAAAAGTAAATGTGTAATTTCTCCCTTGACAGAACACGGCACAGCCGGCCATCCTTCTTCCCTCTCCCCGCCGTGGCGGGACAGCTGCGTCGTGTCGGATTAACGCCTCCCCCCCCCCTCCTCGCCCCCCCCCCACGCCTTGATGTCTCCATTTCATTACGCCGCGGCCATTTATCAAGTTGTTACCGTAAGGGTGACTTTGCCAACTTGCATGTGGCAGGCGGTGAGGCAGTGCCATGCTATGAGGATCGGGGGGGGGGGGGGGCGCCGTGCTACGAGGATCGGGGGGCCATGCTATGAGGATCAGGGGGAGTGCCATGATACGAGGATCGGGGGGGGCATGCTACGATGATCGGGGGGGCCATGATACGAGGATCGGGGGGGGGCGCCATGCTATGAGGATCGGGGGGGCCGTGCTACGAGGATCAGGGGGGCCATGATACGAGGATCGGGGGGGCCATGTCTACGAGGATCAAGGGGGCCATGCTGTGAGGATCGGGGGCGCCGTGTTACAAGGATCAGGGGGGTGCCTTGCTACGAGGATCAGGGGGGCCATGCTACGAAGATCGGGGGGGGGTGCCGTGCTACGAGGATCGGGGGGGTGCTGCGAGGATCAGGGGGGGCCATGCTACGAGGATCATGGGGTGGTGCCGTGCTACGAGGATCAGGGGGGGTGCTGCGAGGATCAGGGGGGCCATGCTACGAGGATCAGAGGGGGGTGCTGCGAGGATCACGGGGGGTGCTGCAAGGATCAGGGGGGGCCATGCTACGAGGATCGAGGGGGTGCCTTGCTACAAGGATGGGGGGGGGCCATGCTACGAGGATCAGGGGGGCCATGCTACGAAGATCGGGGGGGTGCCATGCTACGAGGATCGGGGGGGTGCTACGAGGATCGGGGGTGCTACGAGGATCAGGGGGGCCATGCTTCGAGGATCGAGGGGGTGCCTTGCTACAAGGATGGGGGGGGCATGCTACGAGGATCGGGGGGGTGCTGCGAGGATCAGGGGGGGCCATGCTTCGAGGATCGAGGGGGTGCCTTGCTACAAGGATGGGGGGGGGCCATGCTACGAGGATCAGGGGGGCCATGCTACGAAGATCGGGGGGGTGCCATGCTACGAGGATCGGGGGGGTGCTACGAGGATCGGGGGGTGCTACGAGGATCAGGGGGGCAATGCTACGAGGATCATGGGGGGGGGTGCCGTACTACGAGGATCAGGGGGGGGTGCTGCGAGGATCGGGGGGCCGTGCTACGAGGATCGGGGGAGGGTGCTACGAGGATCGGGGGGGTGCTGTGAGGATCAGGGGGGGCCATGCTACGAGGATCGGAGGGGGGTGCTGCAAGGATCAGGGGGGCCATGCTACGAGGATCATGGGGGGGGGTGCCGTACTACGAGGATCAGGGGGGGGTGCTGCGAGGATCAGGGGGGGCATGCTACGAGGATCAGGGGGGGGCACCGCCGTAGTGGAGGCAGGATGAGGAGACATGGAAATGAATGTGCGGCAGAAGCTGCTCTTCCCACTGATGTGTGAATGATAGAGCCGCCTCGACATCCATCTCCCCGCAAACCCGCAGAGTGCTCTATAATCAAGACCCGGCGATCATAATGTGGAATTAGGCCTCTCTATCAAAGGTGGGGGGTGGGGGGGAGGTTTAATCACGGCTTAAAGGGTGCGAGTGCTGTTTATCATAATTGAACTGTATCAGGGCTAATTGCGCCCATATTTCTCCGTCGCCGTCTCGGGAGGCCTCCGGCGCCTCTTCTGCGGGTTCCCAGCGACTCCCAGAGCCGCGCCTGGCCTTCCCGCCTTCCCAAACATTTCTCCTGACAAATCCTGGCGGACCGTTTAGCCGCTGAGGCGTGCGGTGAGTCGGCGGGAATTAAACGGCGCGGCGAAGTGAAGGAGTAATTAGCAGAAGCAATTAATATGGTTTCTTAACTCCTTCATGTAATTATTACTCAATTAGCCGCCAGATTATCCCCCTCCCTTGTTAATGAGGAGATATTGCTCTGCGCGCCGCCAAACGGCCCGAGAAAACCGCGCGACCGCGGGAAACCCCCCTGACGGTACTAAGAGGGCATCCCCAAAATGTGCAGGAACCCCCCCCGAAGTTAATAAGAGGGCGTCTCCAAAAGTGCAGGAAGCCCCCCGAAGTTAATAAGAGGGCATCCCCAAAAGTGCGGGAACCCTCCCAAAGTTAATAGGAGGGCATCCCCAAAAGTGCGGGAACCCCCCCAACATTAATAAGAGGGCATCCCCAAAAGTGCAGGAACCCCCCCGAAGTTTATAAGAGGGTGTCCCCAAAAGTGCGGGAACCCCCCTCGATGTTAATATGAGGGCATCCCCATAAGTGTGGGAACCCCCCCCCCCGACGTTAATATGAGGGCGTCCCCAAAAGTGCGGGAACCCCCCCAACATTAATAAGAGGGCATCCCCAAAAGTGCAGGAACCCCCCCGAAGTTTATAAGAGGGTGTCCCCAAAAGTGCGGGAACCCCCCTCGACGTTAATAAGAGGGCATCCCCAAAAGTGCAGGAACCCCCCCGAAGTTTATAAGAGGGTGTCCCCAAAAGTGCGGGAACCCCCCTCGACGTTAATATGAGGGCATCCCCATAAGTGTGGGAACCCCCCCCCCCGACGTTAATATGAGGGCGTCCCCAAAAGTGCGGGAACCCCCCCGACATTAATAAGAGGGTGTCCCCAAAAGTGCGGGAACCCCCTAATGTTAAAAAGAGGGCGTCCCCGAAAGTGTGGGAACCCCTCTGACGTTAATAAGAGGGCGTCCCCAAAAGTGCGGGAACCCCTCCGACATTAATAAGAGGGTGTCCCCAAAAGTGTGGGAACCCCCTGATGTTAAAAAGAGGGCATCCCCGAAAGTGTGGTAACCCCTCCGACATTAGTAAGAGGGCATCCCCAAAAGTGCGGGACCCCCCCCGATATTAATAAGAGGGAGTCCCCAAAAGTGCGGGAACCCCCCTGACATTAATAAGAGGGCATCCCCAAAAGCGCGGGAACCGAGACGTTAAAAAGACGGCATCCCCAAAAGTTTGGTAATGCGTCCCAAAAGTGCCGGAACCCCTCTGACGTTAATAAGAGGGCGTCCCCAAAAGTGCGAGGTACCCCCCCGATGTCAATAAGAGGGTATCCCCAAAAGTGCAGGAAGCCCTCCGACGTTAATATGAGGGCGTCACCAAAAATGCGGGAACCCGCCCGTCGTTAATATGAGGGCATCCCCAATAGTGCAGGAACCCCCCCCCCCGACATTAATAAGAGTGCATCCCCAAAAGTGCAGGAACCCCTCCGGTGTTAATAAGAGGGTGTCCCTAAAAGTGTGGGAACCCCCCACGCTAATAAGAGGGCGTCCCCAAAAGTGCTGCATCTGCGAGTAGTAATTATAATACACCGGATGGCGGGCCGGTACTTCACCTCTTCTGCTTCTACATAGTCAATGAGTGTGTTTGCTCTCATGTGGATGCACTGAGCAGGCTAGATACTGAGCCATGGGGAGCAGAAAAGAACTGTCAAACGTTCTGCATAACAAGGTAATGGGACTTTATAAAGATGGAAAAGGATATAAACAGATATCCAAAGCCCTGAATACGCCGGTCAGTGCAGTTCAATCACTTATTAAGAAGTGGAAAATTCTGGGAATGCTCTCATACCAAGCCAAGGTCAGGTAGACCAAGAAAGATGGCAGCCGCAACCGCCAGAGGAATTGTTCGGGATACAAAGAAAACCCCCCACAGGTCACCTCAGGAGAACTACAGGCTGCTCCGGAAAAAAAGGCATTGTCCACCTTTTAGGAACTGAAATGCGCCGATAATGTTTGCATTCAGGCCTGCAGAGCGCTGCACATGCAATCCAAGCATCATGGGTGTGATGAGCATGCTCCTGCATTGTTTGCCCCAAGCCCCAGGTATGTATGGAGGTAGAGACCTTCTGTTAGGGTGTTGGAGGAAATTCGGAATGTCAGGCCGTTGGGTGTTATCCTGAACTCGGACCTCCCCTCTGCCCCGCGCCAATCACTGTCCAAATCTTGCAGATTTCACTTCCATAACATTTCCAAAATCTGCCCCTTCTTAACCAACAAAACCACCGAGCCACCAATCCACTGCCGGGTCACCTGCCCCCTGGACTACCCTGGACTAATGCACCTCCCTGTTTACTGGACTACCTCCAATCAGATCATCCCCACTTCAGTCCATCGGAAATGCTGTCACCAGACTGCTCAACATCTACCACCCCTCTATGCCGATCCCTCCACTGACCTCCACTGAGTGTCCTCCACCCCTCTCTGCCGATCCCTCCACTGAGTGTCCTCCACCCCTCTCTGCCAATCCTTCCACTGACCTCTACTGAGTGTCCTCCACCCCTCTCTGCCAATCCCTCCACTGACCTCTACTGAGTGTCTCCACCCCTCTCTGCCAATCCCTCCACTGACCTCTACTGAGTGTCCTCCACCCCTCTCTGCCAATCCTTCCACTGACCTCTACTGAGTGTCTCCACCCCTCTCTGCCAATCCCTCCACCGAGTGTCCTCCACCCCTCTGCCGATCCCTCCACTGACCTCTACTGAGTGTCCTCCACCCCTCTCTGCCAATCCCTCCACTGAGTGTCCTCCACCCCTCTGCCGATCCCTCCACTGACCTCTACTGAGTGTCCTCCATCCCTCTCTGCCAATCCCTCCACTGAGTGTCCTCCACCCCTCTGCCGATCCCTCCACTGACCTCTACTGAGTGTCCTCCACCCCTCTCTGCCAATCCCGCCACTGACCTCCAGTCAGTTTCCTCCACCCCTCTCTGCCGATCCCTCCACTGACCTCTCATGAGTGTCCTCCACCCCTCTCTGCCGATCCCTCCACTGACCTCTACTGAGTGTCCTCCACCGCTCTCTGCCGATCCCTCCACTGACCTCTACTGAGTGTCCTCCACCCCTCTCTGCCGATCCCTCCACTGAGTGTCCTCCATCCCTCTCTGCCGATCCCTCCACTGACCTCTACTGAGTGTCCTCCACCCCTCTCTGCCGATCCCTCCACTGACCTCTACTGAGTGTCCTCCACCCCTCTCTGCCAATCACTCCACTGACCTCTACTGAGTGTCCTCCACCCCTCTCTGCCGATCCCTCCACTGAGTGTCCTCCATCCCTCTCTGCCGGTCCCTCCACTGACCTCTACTGAGTGTCCTCCACCTCTCTATGCCGATCCCTCCACTGACCTCTACTGAGTGTCCTCCACCCCTCTATGCCGATCCCTCCACTGACCTTTACTGAGTGTCCTCCACCCCTCTCTGCAAATCCCCCCATTGGCTTCCCATTACCCAAAGAAAAAAAAAAAGCAAAATACTGTCATCATACACAGTCATCCTCTGAGCTCCTTTCAAGATCTCCTCACTTCCTCCCATAACACCTGGACTTCAGAATCCAGAATCCCTTCCATTCCCCTGAAACTCCCTAACCCAATCTGTCTGGCTGTCTCCTCCCCTCCGCTAGTCAGATCTAGTTGATCTCTTCAGGTAGTCTATCCCACCTCCACCTAACAGCTGAGCTTGTACTTTCACCATCATCCCCCCCCCCACAGTTAGTACCACCTATATCATTTGCCCCACCCTATTAGATTGTAAGCTCTCCCGACAAGGCCCCCTCCTAACCCTCAATGTTTAGTTGATTTTGATTTGTCCAGAGTTTGAAGGGGGTGGAGATATAATCCTGCCGATATTGCTTTTTAAAAAAATTAGTCGAAACCTCCAAAAACCAACAAAAAAAAACACCAGTCAGGAGTCAGCCATTAACCACTTCCAGTCCGGACACTTCCCCCCCTTCCAGTCCGGACACTTCCCCCCCTTCCTGTCCGGACGCTTTCCCCCCCTTCCAGTCCTGACGCTTTCCCCCCCTTCCAGTCCGGACACTTTCCCCCCCTTCCAGTCCGGACACTTTCCCCCCCTTCCAGTCCGGACACTTTCCCCCCCTTCCAGTCCGGACACTTTCCCCCCCTTCCAGTCCGGACGCTTTCACCCCCTTCCAGTCCGGACGCTTTCACCCCCTTCCAGTCCGGACACTTTCCCCCCCTTCCAGTCCGGACACTTTCACCCCCTTCCAGTCCGGACACTTTCCCCCCCCTTCCAGTCCAGACACTTCCCCCCCCTTCCAGTCCGGACCCTTCCCCCCCCTTCCAGTCCGGACACTCCCCCCCCCCTTCCAGTCCGGACACTCCCCCCCCCCCCCCCCCAGGCCAATTTTCAGCTTTCAGCGCTATCACACTTTGAATGACAATTGCGCGGTCATGCAACACTGTACCCATATGAATTTTTTAGCATTTTTTTGAGACAGATAAAATGTTATTTTGGTGGTATTTATTCATTGCTGGGAGTTTTATTTTTTTTTTGCTATATAAATGAAAAAGTCCATAAATTTTGAAAAAAAGTGTTTTTCTTATAAAATTTTGCAAATAAATAATCTTTCATCATAAATCTCGGCCAACATTTATTCCGTTATCTTTTTAGTAAAAACAAATAACCCAAATTAGCTTATAACCAAAAATTATAATTTTTAAAAATGTTTTTACATTTTTATATTTGGGTTTTTTTTTTTTTTTTTATATATACTGTCACCCTAGCAGTAGGGTCACCATGGTGACACTGTACTACTTGTGGGGGGTGATGAAGATTTTTTTTTCTTTTTATAACCCATAAAGGCTGTACAATCATTTCTCCTTCTCTCTGGCTGCATTCCTGCAGCCATTGAGAAATACTGTGTGAGCTGTGATTGGTCACAGCTTGTCACATGGTACAAGGCTGTTGTGAATGGCCCTGTACCATGTGATCTCTGTGATCATTCACAGATTTCACACGTAGTAAGCAATGATGTCAGAAGTGATATCTTGCTTACTACTATTCAAGTGATCACTGATTGGCCAATCAGTTTTTCTCTTTGGATCTTCAATCTCCGCCCTCCCCATTCAATATCGTGATCACTGATTGGCCAATCAGTTTTTCTCTTTGGATCTTCAATCTCCGCCCTCCCCGTTCAGCATCATGTGATCACTGATTGGCCAATCAGTTTTCTCTTTGGATCTTCAATCTCCGCCCTCCCCGTTCAGCATCATGTGATCACTGATTGGCCAATCAGTTTTTCTCTTTGGATCTTCAATCTCCGCCCTCCCCGTTCAGCATCATGTGATCACTGATTGGCCAATCAGTTTTTCTCTTTGGATCTTCAATCTCCGCCCTCCCCGTTCAGCATCATGTGATCACTGATTGCCCAATCAGTGATCACATGATCGGGACCTCCCACAGAGGTCCCATACGACGATCAGTGTTCCACTGTGTCCGGAGGACACATCGGGCACCAGATCGCGGTGCTGCGCACTCCCTGGGAGTGCGCACAAGCAGGGGGCGGGGACGCCATTTATAAACGGCCACCCTCCCCTGCACTGCCACCGTCTGGCCGTTTACATACATGGGCCAGACAGGAAGAGGTTAAAAAAGCAATACAAAGATAAGGATCCGGATGAAGTTTGATTTTCTTTTTCTTCTCTCTGAAGATCTGAGAACTTCGGTGAAGTTGAGGAAAACATGAATTGGATATAATTTTGTTTCTCCGTCATTTCAGATCTTCGTTGTCCTCCAGCTTTGGACAGATTTGAGTCTACACGCCACCCTTACATGTGTGTACACGGATGTAGGAGGCGTGTTGTATACTGGAAGGATGTAGAGGACGCCGTGCTATCAGCACTGAGTTAAGGTCACCTACAGCCAAAGAAGAAAAAAAAAAAACTTTTAATTAAACTTAAAGCTCTTTGCGCTGCCTGGGGCGCCGCGTTCCGGGTCTGGTTACATTTTCGCATATGACAGAGCCGGCAGCTCCCCGAACAGGACGACAAGTCATTCCGGTAATTTTGAGCTAATGGACAGGGTTATGTCCCCAATAACTTAGCCATGAATTGGGCTGCACAGCGGCGGGATCATTGCTCTGGACTGACAGCGCCTGAATCCCATCACTGCGCACGGAACGCACTTGGCTGCAGGCGGCGGAGACGGAGAGATCCAGGAGGTATTAACTCTTCCTAATGGACAGCGCGCATCGGATGCTGAACGGGGAGGACGGAGATTGAAGAGCCAAAGAGAAAAACTTTCGGTGCTCAAAATCTGCTTCAGCGGCAGAAAAAAACAAAAAAGGTGGCGAGAGCCGAACTGCGTTCATCTTCACGGGGCTGAGACAACCCTGGCAAGGCGGCCACGGCGGGGGGCCACACCGAAGCAAGAGACCGGATTTCCCCCGGAACTTATATAAACATCTGAATTCATCGATGCAAAGGAGGCACGCCATGACTAGTCTCCTTGTGTAACAGAATACCAGGACATGCCCACAGTGGGGTGTATGTGGAAAGGACAGGACATGCCCAAAGTGGGGTGTATGTGGAAAGGACAGGACATGCCCAAAGTGGGGTGTATGTGGAAAGGACAGGACACACCCATAGTGGGGTGTATGTGGAAAGGACAGGACATGCCCACAGTGGGGTGTATGTGGAAAGGACAGGACATGCCCACAGTGGGGTGTATGTGGAAAGGACAGGACACACCCATAGTGGGGTGTATGTGGAAAGGACAGGACACACCCATAGTGGGGTGTATGTGGAAAGGACAGGACATGCCCAAAGTGGGGTGTATGTGGAAAGGACAGAACATGCCCAAAGTGGGGTGTATGTGGAAACAGAAAACACTGGGTGTATGTGGACAGCATGGGACATGCCCAAAGTGGGGTGTATGTGGAAAGGACAGGACACACCCATAGTGGGGTGTATGTGGAAAGAACAGGGCACACCCATAGTGGGGTGTATGTGGAAAGGACAGGGCACACCCATAGTGGGGTGTATGTGGAAAGGACAGGACACACTCATAGTGGGGTGTATGTGGAAAGGACAGGGCACACCCATAGTGGGGTGTATGTGGAAAGGACAGGGCACACCCATAGTGGGGTGTATGTGGAAAGGACAGGGCACACCCATAGTGGGGTGTAAGTGGAAACAGCAAACACTGGGTGTATGTGGAGAGCATGGGACATGCCCAAAGTAGGGTGTATGGGCAAAAAGCAGGACATGCTCACAGTAGTGTGTATGTGAAAAGGACAGGACCCACCCAATGCAGGGTGTATGTGGAGAGAGCAGGACATACCCACAGTGGGGTGTACGTGGAAAGGACAGGACATGCCCACAGTGGGGTGTATGTGGAAAGGACAAGACACACCCATAGTGGGATGTATGTGAAAAGGACAGGACACACCCATAGTGGGGGGTAAGTGGAAAAGACAGGACACACCCATAGTGGGGGGTACGTGGAAACAGAAAACATTGGGTGTATGTGGAGAGCATGGGACATGCCCAAAGTGGGGTGTATGTGGAGAGCACAGGACATACCCAAAGTGGGGTGTATGTGGAGAGCACAGGACATACCCAAAGTGGGGTGTATGTGGAAAGGAGAGGACACACCCATACTGGGGTGTAAGTGGAAACAGAAAACATTGGGTGTATGTGGAGAGCACAGGACATGCCCAAAGTGGGGTGATGTGGAAAGGACAGGACATGCCCAAAGTGGGGTGTATGTGGAAAGGACAGGACACACCCATAGTGGGGGGTAAGTGGAAACAGAAAACATTGGGTGTATGTGGAGAGCATGGGGCATGCCCAAAGTGGGGTGTAAGTGGAAACAGCAAACACTGGGTGTATGTGGACAGCATCAGACATGCCCAAAGTGGGGTGTATGTGGAAAGGACAGGACAGGACACACCCATAGTGGGGGTAAGTGGAAACAGCAAACACTGGGTGTATGTGGAGAGCATGGGACATGCCCAAAGTGGGGTGTATGGGCAAAAAGCAGGACATGCTCACAGTAGTGTGTATGTGAAAAGGACAGGGCCCACCCAATGCAGGGTGTATGTGGAGAGAGCAGGACATACCCACAGTGGGGTGTATGTGGAAGTACACGCCCCAAAACAGTGAATGTGGAGAGGGCAGAGCACGTCCACAATGGGGTATACGAGGCAGGACAGTGGGGTGTACATGGAGGGTGTAGATGGTTCTTGACAATGATTGGCCTCAAAGCTCTGTGTGTATTGTGACCCATCACCTCCGTCCGACTGATTCTTGGCTGACGTGTGACTCGGCGCTGCCAAGCCGGCGGCTTCAGCTCACTAAATCACTTAGCAAGACGGATTCCCATCCAGAGCGCGGTAAACACGCTTATTATAATTATCCGCACATCAAAAAAATAAATAAAATAACAATGGCAGAACAGGCTGCTAATATGCAATTACAGGTCCTCATTGATTTTTCCATGTAATCTGCAGCGACTGATTTAATAACACATCAAATGCCGCCGCGCTCTGGGGAGGCCAAACCAGAGATTTTTATAAACTCTAATCAGAGACAAAAAGACGCGACGTCTGCGTTTGGGGATTATTCGCTATCTGATCGCACCAGAAAACGGGCTGCCGGGGCCTCCAAAAAGTGGTCCCAGGCCACACGCAGTACCATCATCTGAGACAATTCCACCGATGTCCCATCGTGTTCAGAAGACTGAATATTCATGTATTGTGATGATCTCATCAGAGATTTGCTGACGTCAGTTTAGAGGCCCGGAACTTATGGCACTTCTTCGGTACCCTAAGAGAACCTGTCTTCAACCTACAGCGCAGGACGTTCAAGGAATGAATTTGCTGATCGAGTTACACAGCGAATACTATGTGGCCAAACGTTTGTGGGCATCTGATCATCACACATACATTGGCTTCTGTTGGACAACCCACTCCAAATCCATGGCCATTAATGTGGAGTTGCCCTCTCCCACCATGGCTATTAATATTGAGTTGTCCTCCCCCCATGGCCATTTAGATGACGTTACCTCCTCCCCCATGGTTGTTGGTATGGAGATACCCTCTTCCACCATGGACACTGATATGGATCTGCCCTCTCCCTCTATGACTATTAATATGGAATGGACATTATGAAGTTATATGAAGTTACCCCCTCCCCCCATGGTTGTTGGTATGGAGTTTCCCTCTTCCCCCATGGACACTGATATGGATCTGCCCTCTCCTTCTATGACTATTAATATGGAATGGGCATTTTGAAGTTACCCCCTCCCCCCATGGTTGTTGGTATGGAGTTGCCCTCTTCCCCCATGGACACTGATATGGATCTGCCCTCTCCCTCTATGACTATTAATATGGAATGGACATTATGAAGTTATATGAAGTTACCCCCTCCCCCCATGGTTGTTGGTATGGAGTTGCCCTCTACCCCCATGGACACTGATATGGATCTGCCCTCTCCCTCTATGACTAATATTATGGAATGGACATTATGAAGTTATATGAAGTTACCCCCTCCCCCATGGTTGTTGGTATGGAGTTGCCCTCTACCCCCATGGCTACTGATATGGATCTGCCCTCTCCCTCTATGACTATTAACATGGAATGGGCATTTTGAAGTTATATGAAGTTACCCCCTCCCTCCATAGTCATTCATATGAAGATGCCCTCCCCCATGACCATTATGATGGAGTTACTCCTTTCCCCTGTGGTTAATACGGAGCTTGTCTGTTCTTCTCTGTCCACTAATATGGAGTTGCCCCCCTCCCTCCATGGCCATTAATACAAAGTTTCCACTTTCCATGGTCATTAATATGAAGTTGCCCTCCCCCATGACCATTATGATGGAGTTACTCCTTTTCCCTGTGGTTATTAATATGGAGCTGATCTGTCCTTCTCTTGGCCACTAATATGGAGTTGCCCCCCTCCCTCCATGGCCATTAATACAAAGTTTCCACTTTCCATGGTCATTAATATGAAGTTGCCCTTCCCCATGGTCATTTACATGGACTTGCCCTCTCTCCCCCAATGGCCATTTATTTGGAATTGCTATCTCCTCCCATGGTCATTTCCATGAAGTTGCCCTCCCCCATGGCCATTAATATAAAGTTGCCTTCCCCCATGGCCATTAATATAGTGTTCCCCCCTCCCCCCATGGCCATTAATATGGAGTTGTCCCTTCCCTCTATGGCCATTAATATGGAGTCGATCCCACCCACCACAGCCATTAATAGAGAGTTCACGGCACCCTCCCACCCACCACCATGGCCACCAATATGGAGTTGCCCCCTTTATGGCTACATCCTCCACTCTTCTGGGAAGTTATTTCAGAGAGTTTTGGAGGGTGTCTGTGAGAAATTGTGCCCATTTGTGAAGTAAGTTACTAATGTTGGATGAGAAGACCTGGCTCACCATCAGCGTTCCAATTCATCCCAAATGTGTTCAGTGGGGTTGAGGTCAGAGCTCTGTGCAGGACACTTGAGTTCCTCCACACAAGACTTGTGAAGTTGCCCCACCCCGTGGCTAACACATTCTCCACTTTTCTGGAAAGGCTTTCTATAAGATTTTGGAAGGTGTCTGTGGGAATCAGTTATTGATGCTGAATGAAAAGACCTGGCTCACTATCGGCATTCCAATTCATCCCAAAGGTGTTCAGTAGGGTTGAGGTCAGGGCTCTGTGAAGGACACTCCAGTTCCTACACCCCAAATTGGTCAAACCATGTCTCTGTGGAGCTAGCTTTGTACACAGGGGCACAGTCATGGTGAAGGGTCTTCACTAAACTGTTACCACAATTTTGGAAGAGCACAATTGTCTACAATGTCTTTGTATGATGGAGTATTAATAGGACCCTTCAATGAAAACACCGGACTGGGACCTGATGATCTGCTTATTTGAGGTCGCAGAATCTGCTGAGTGCTTTGCCTGTCTTTCCCGTGGTGGTGAGATGCTGAAAGCAGGAAATTTGAGTCTTATTTATATTTATCTGGAGGGTTATATCAAACATTATTGCACGCTGCTAATATAAGAGAAATCCGATTACGAAGCTGTCACGATGAATCATAATGGAATTGGCCAATCTTTTGTAGCCACAGATAAAATGACTTGTGATTGTACGCTGGGTGGCCGCTAAAACGTTCTTTTGCAAGAGAATTTCCACTCAGGAGAAGGCTGGAAAAAGATGGATCAGCACATCAGTTTAGAAAGCTTAAACCTTCACTTTTAAATCACATATTTAAAACACCTCAGCAAAATGATAAAAAACCCAAATCAGTCCACATTAAAGATGTGTTTCCATCTTACAAGATGTGTGTGAAGAAGACGTTAAATCAAAGTGCGTTTTTAAGGTGGACTGCTTGTTTTGTAATAATTTTGCCAAAATTTGTTTTATTATTATATGAATTAAAAGTGACGTTTTAAGCTATCCGGGTAGGTGTGCTGTTCTATATTTTTCTGGACGTGTTTGTGGTGTGGAAGGCACATGGACCAGGCACTCTATAGGATAGCTGATGGATCCCAGGGACAGAAAATGGCACACGGACCGGGCACTCCATAGGAGAGCTGATGGATCTCAGGGAGAGAGAATGGCACATGGACCAGGCACTCCATAGGATAGCTGATGGATCCCAGGGAGAGAGAATGGCACATGGAACAGGCACTCCATAGGATAGCTGATGGATCCCAGGGAGAGAGAATGCCCCATGGAATGAGCACTTCACTGGATCCCATGGAGAGGAAGGCACATGGACCAGGCACTCCACTGGATAGCTGATGGATCCCAGGGAGAAAGAATGGGACACGGACCAGGCACTCCACTGGATCCCATGGAGAGGAAGGCACATGGACTGGGCATTCCACTTGAGAGCTGATGAATCCCAGGGAGAGAGGCTGACACATGGTATGAGCACTTCACTGGATCCCATGGAGAGGAAGGCACATGGACCAAGCACTCCATAGGATAGCTGATGGATCCCAGGGAGAGGAAGGCACATGGACTGGGCATTCCACTGGAGAGCTGATGAATCCCAAGGAGAGAAGATGGTACATGGACCAGGCACTCCATTGGATCCCAGGGAGAGGAAGGCACATGGACCTGACACTCCATTAGGATAGCTGATGGATTCCATGGAGAGAGAATGGCACACGGACTGGGCACCCCATTGGATCCCAGGGAGAGGATGGCACATGGACCGGGCACTCCACTGGATCCCAGGGAGAGGAAGGCACATGGACTGGGCATTCCATTTGAGAGCTGATGGATCCCAAGAAGAGAAGATGGCACTCCATTGGATCCCAGGGAGAGGTAGGCACATGGACTGGGCATTCCATTTGAGAGCTGATGGATCCCAAGAAGAGAAGATGGCACATGGAGCTGGCACTCCATTGGATCCAAGGGAGAGGAAGGCACATAGACTGGGCATTCCATTGGAGAGCTGATGGATCCCAGAAAGATCGGATGGCCCACAGACCGAGCAACTCCATTGGGTCCCAGGGAGGTGAAGGCACATGGATTGGACATTCCATTTGAGTGCTGATGGATCCTAGTGAGAGAAGATGGCACACGGAGCAGCCACTCCATTAGATCCCATGGAGAGGAAGGCACATGGACTGGGCATTCCACTGGAGAGCTGATGGATCCCAGGGAGAGAGGTTGACACGTGAACCGGGCACTCAATTGGATTTCAGGGAGAGGAAGTCACATGGATACAGCATTCTACTGAAGAGCTGATTGATCCCAGGGAAAGAGGACGACACATAGACTGCGCACTCCACTGGATCTCAGGGAGAGGAAAACACATGGACTGGGCATTCCATTGGAGAGCTGATGGATCCCAAGGAGAGAGGATGGCACATGAACCGGGCACTCCATTGGATCTCAGGGAGAGAAAGGCACATGGACGGGGCATTCCATTGAAGAGCTGCTGGATCCCAGGGGGGAAGATACACAGACTGGGCCCTCCACCGGAGAGCTGATGGATTCCAGGAAAAGGAAGACACACGGAACAGACCCTCCACTGGAGAGCTGAAGGATTCCAGGGGGAGGAAGGCACATGGACTGGGCACTCTATTGGAGAGCGAATGGATCTCAGGGAGAGGAGTAAGCTGACCATTTCATAATTTATTGTCACTCAGAATAAGGCAAAATATTATCCAAACCTGATAGCCAACAGAATGCAGCAAACAGAAACACAGAACACTAATATACAGACATAACATCCAGCCATGTATCCACCAAACTAGTCCATCATTTTGGTGCCAGCCATGTATCCACCAAACTAGTCCATCATTTTGGTTCCAGCCATGTATCCACCAAACTAGTCCATAATTTTGGTTCCAGCCATGTATCCACCAAACTAGTCCATAATTTTGGTGCCAGCCATGTATCCACCAAACTAGTCCATAATTTTGGTTCCAGCCATGTATCCACCAAACTAGTCCATCATTTTGGTGCCAGCCATGTATCCACCAAACTAGTCCATAATATTGGTGCCAGCCATGTATCCACCAAACTAGTCCATAATTTTGGTGCCAGCCATGTATCCACCAAACTAGTCCATAATATTGGTGCCAGCCATGTATCCACCAAACTAGTCCATAATATTGGTGCCAGCCATGTATCCACCAAACTAGTCCATAATTTTGGTGCCAGCCATGTATCCACCAAAGTAGTCCATAATATTGGTGCTGTTACGTATACTCGCACATGTAAGAAGATCTCCCATTGGTTGCTCCAACCACACACTACTCTTCTCCCCATTTCACACAACTCTTTCCTGGCAGTGTATTAACAATGTAAAAGAAAAAATAATTAACGAGAACAGAATGAACTCGATAGACAAAAGTCCTTGAAACGCGAATATTATTCTATATTGTACAGGATGGAAGGGCTATAAAAGAGGTTGATTCACGATGGAATTTAACATAAAAAGAGCCGTGAGTCATCCTGAACTTTGATCACCAAACATATTTTAACTGGAGCAGATATGACACCTGAATCAGAACTCATGATGAGGAGAGGGCAAATTTTAATAACGGGGAAAAAAATTTACAGGCGATTCAAGAAAAATTCACCAAACGGGGATGAGATAATAAAACCAAGACCTTAGAACGCCGCTCACCAGGTGCATGTTCTCCCTGGTGTCCCGGACCCGCTTCCCCTTTGTACTTTTTGTGAGCAGCAAATATTGTTTTGCTATTTACCAAAATGTGCCGCGCTTCACTTATACATGCTCAAAATAAATAATATATGCATACAAATTGCTACTATTTATCAAAGCGTTGTGACGTCAAAGCCCCACCCCTACGCGTTACGCCACCGTTCACGTGGCTTCATCATTCCCCCTGATGAAGCCATGGGACCGGTGGCGTAACACGTAAGGGTGGGGCTTTGACGTCACGACGATCAATGGTTTCATACTGACACCAGCTGGCAATTTTAGGATTTTCACCAATGAAAAAAATCTGGAGGCTCACCGTGGGCTGGAGATGGATACTTGACTACTCTACTTTTGATTGTTCATTTGATACATCACTGGCTTCTGGAGAGATCCCACCTTCAACCGGGTCACCGGCAGGAGGAACAAGCAGGAACACCCCTTAGTGTCATCCCACTCTGGACTTGCTTGCTACTTACTTCTGGTGAGTGCACTACGGTGGAGGTGCAGTGCGGAAGTCACAGAAGTCACTACATTTTGTTGATTTGATCACATCACTATTTTTGGGACTATTATGATATTTAGAGGACTTATTTTCATTTGTGATACCGTCTATTTTGTTTTTTTTCAGTGGAGTATTCACTATTCTCTATTTCTTTTTTATGATGTTTCCTTTCTCTTTTACGGTCATCACTGATTAGAACAAGCATTTTTATTAGTGCTGCACATTGATTGTCAGGGTCCTGTCCATGGCAGGAGTTCTGGAAGATCTGGCATTTCTGCCAGTACTCTACATGGCCGCAGAAGTACACATCAGCCTCAGTCTGGTGTCAGACGGCCTTTATAAGGAGGCTCATCACTTCCTCAATTTGTTGGATGATCTCTAGCTCCCTGTGCCCTGTTCCTGTTTCCTGTGATTCTGACCTGTGATTTCCTGTTACTGACTCGGCTTGCTCCTGGACCCGTCTACTCTGCTTCACCCCTGATCTGACCTCGGCTTGGCTTACGGATACTCTCTCTCTCCTCTGTGTATGACCTCGGCTATCCCATCTGACTACGTCTGCTCTGATTCCCACCTGGTACCTGACCTTGGCTTGAACCGATTACCCAGTAAACATCTAAATCCTGGAAGGGCTTGCATACCACGCACAGGCGCCTCCTGTCTGCAGACCTATCTCTGTGCACCAGCTGTGCTTCTGAGTGGACCACCAACCAGCACTCCTACAGGTGACCTGTGCAACTTTGGGCCTGACTCCCGCTGCCCCACTCTCAGGGGAGTCCGGAACTTAGCCGCAAGGGAAGCCCTCTCTCCATTGGCCTCCATCACCAGGTACGTGATATTGATATTTTAATGTTTTGTTTTAGTGGAGACAGAGGGTTAGCCACGTTGTGTAGCTGCTTTATTTTTTCCTTTTTTTGTCTTGCGCTCACCATTTATTCTTTGATTCACAATCAACATTCGGTAGTAATCATCACTCTCCTAGATTGTAAGCTCCCGGGATCAGGCCCCTCCCTTCTAGATTGTAAGCTCCCAGGATCAGGGCCCTCCTATCCCTCTTGTATTGATCTGTATTGTTGCTGTATTGTCTCCCGTTATATTGTAAAATGCTGAGAAAACTGTTGGCGCCATAAATCCTGTATAATAATAAGAATAATAATAACATAGCAGCTCACAAGCTTCCATTTTCCAATAAATTCTGGTTTTCCGTTTGAACAAATTGTAGTCAGGAAAACCGAATCTTCATATTTGCATCTTGAGACTAAAAATAAAATGCAAAATTTATTCTGAAGAAGCTACAAGGAGCGTGACGTAACGCGTAGAAGCGACGTGGTGACGCACTTCCGGCCCAGCGCCATCTTGGTACACCAGAGTGCTCTCAGTACACCCTAGAGAGGTGATACAAACGGAGAATTGTCTTCCCTGCTAAATGTGAGTTTGTATTTGGCGTTTTTATCCACATTAAACCTGTTATACAGTTTTGCACTATGGAGGATCTTTGTGTTTTTGTTGCACGATCCCAAAACATTACGAGTTTACAAAGATATATACCCAACTACTGAAGGTGGATTAACCCCTCGCCCTCCTGAGGATTTACCCCCCTTAATGACCACGCCTCTTTTTATTACTCGGCGCTGCGCTAATTCAACTGATAATTGCGCGGTCATGCAATGCTGCACCCAAACAAAATTTACGTCCTTTTTTCACACAAACAGAGCTTTCTTTCGGTGGTATTTGATCACCTGTGCGCTTTTTATTTTTCACGCTATAAACAAAAAAAGGCCAAAAATTTTGAAGAAAATCAATATTTTTTACTTTCAGCTATAAAAAATATATAGTAAACTCAAAGTTGGTTATAAATTTAGGCCAAAATGTATTCTGCTCCATGTTTTTGGTAAAAAAAATCCCAATAAGTGTATATTGATTGCTTTGTGTGAAGTTATAGCGTCTACAAACTATGGTATAGATACTGCAATTTACGCCTTTTTTTTGCTATACAGCGCTGCGTTAGTTTAACGGACAATTGCGCGGTCATGCAATACGGTACATAAATGAAATTTACATCCTTTTTTTTCCCACAAATTCAGCTTTCTATCGGTGGTATTTGATCGCCTGTGCGGTTTTTATTTTTTGCGCTATAAAAAAAAAGGCTGACAATTTTGTTGAAAAAAAAACAATATTTTGGACTTTTTGCTATAAAACATGTCCAGTAAAAAAAATTTGTCGTAAATTTCTGCCAAAATGCATTCTGTGACATGTCTTTGCTAAAAAAAAAAACCCAATACGTGTAAATTAATTGGTTTACGTGAAAGTTACAGCGTTTACAAATGGCGGGAAAGATACTGGGATTTTTAGTTTTTTTTCTATACTAATATTGGCAGCGATCAGCGACTTATGACGGCGATCAGTGACTTATGGCGGCAATCAGCGACTTATGACGGCGATCAGCGACTTATGGCGGCGATCAGCGACTTATGGCGGCGATCAGCGACTTATGGCGGCGATCAGCGACTTATGGCGGCGATCAGTGACTTATGACGGCGATCAGTGAGTTATGGCGGCGATCAGCGACTTATGGCGGCGATCAGTGACTTATGACGGCGATCAGTGAGTTATGGCAGCGATCAGCGACTTATGGCGGCGATCAGCGACTTATGACGGCGATCAGTGACTTATGTCGGCGATCAGTGACTTATGACGGCGATCAGTGACTTATGGCGGCGATCAGCGACTTATGGCGGCGATCAATGACTTATGGCGGCGATCAGTGACTTATGGCGGCGATCAGTGACTTATGGCAGCGATCAGCGACTTATGGTGGTGATCAGTGACTTATGGCGGCGATCAGTGACTTATGGCGGCGATCAGCAACTTATGGCGGCGATCAGTGACTTATGGCGGCGATCAGCGACTTATAGCGAGACTGCGGCAGACATTCTGACATTGGGGGGTACTGACTTGGGGTCGCTGACATCCCCAGTGACACCAATACAGTGATCAGTGCAAAAAAAAAAACCACTGACACTGTACTAATGGCACTGGGGAGGAAGGGGTTACGTTTATTATTCAGGGAAAGGGTTAACTGTGTGAGGGGAGTGTCTTACTAGGGGGCGGGGTGTGTACTGCAGGGAACACCGCTGATCGGGAGAGAGAAACTCTTATGTCCCGATCAGCGTGTCCTGCAGCTGTCAGGGAACTGACAGAAAGCACAGCTAGTGCAGCTGTGCTCTCTGTCAGCGATTGCCGCTGATCACCGGGACATAGCCGGTAACGACCGGTGACATCCGCGGCTGTGATCGGCGGGACAGGTAGGGCGGCGGCGGCGCGCCCCCTACCTGTTTACAAAACACATGTTTTAAAACGTGCTTTTGCCCAGCCCTGCCGCCGTATTTCTACAGTGGCTGGGCGGCATGTGGTTAAAGGCTGAGATTTGTGGAACTATCTGTACCCTGGAGAGGAGCGAGCAGGATCCTGAGTGATCCATAAAGCGTTGTGGCCCCTGTGGATCGCATGGGGAAGGTGAGCGGGCATGCCTGCCATTCAGGATTATCTCTCACCCCCAGCACCAACACAGGAGCATGTTTTGAAGGATTGTGGGTGCCATCTCTTATGTGAAATCACTGGTTGCTGTGGACATTTGCAATTATATCACCTATATATGGTGACCTATATCCCTGTATAGGGAATCCCTGTGTGCCACTTATTATCTTTTGTATTATCACTTGGATATTCCAATTTGATATATATTGCACTGACCTAATATCCAAGTACCGCCCAACACGCACACTCCGCTCCTCACAAGACCTCCTTCTCTCCAGTTCCCTGGTCTCCTCCTCCCATGCCCGCCTCCAGGACTTCTCCAGGGTGTCACCCATCCTCTGGAACTCCCTACCCCAACCCATCAGATTATCACCTACTCTCCTCTCCTTTAGGCACACCCTGAAAACCCACCTCTTCAGGGAAGCCTACCCCACCCCCTGCTAACTTGCCGACCTCCTCCACTCTTCCTACCACTCCATCCCCCACAGCTATCTCCTCCTGTACCACCATCCCCTCCCTCCTAGATTGTAAGCTCCAAGGAGCAGGGCCCTCGATCCCCTCGTGTTTTGCATTGTATTGGTATTGTTCTGTCACATGTTCTGTCCCCCTTTGTAATGTACAGCGCTGAGCCAACTATTGGGGCTTTATAAATACTGTATAATAATAATAGTTTGCTGGATCTTGGTGCTGCTGATCGCTTGCAGCCTCTTTGCAACCATTTCCTGTCTACCTGCCCTCCAGCAATGGCTACATGGCGTTTTGTTAGAGAGAATTTCCTAATGGTGACCACAGTGGGCCATACCTGTGTAATGTATGTTGAAATGGTCACTTGTAGTCTCCAACAGAGGCTGGTGTGACAGGGTGACAACACAGGAGCACAACTGAGAGACAGGGAGAGAGCGTTGTCACCCTATAACAGGAAATGTCTCAACAAGGACCTCCATTGTAATGTACAGCGCTGAGCGAACTATCGGCGCTTTATAAATACTGTATAATAATAATAGTTTGCTGGATCTTGGTGCTGCTGATCGCTTGCAGCCTCTTTGCAACCATTTCCTGTCTACCTGCCCTCCAGCAATGGCTACATGGCGTTTTGTTAGAGAGAATTTCCTAATGGTGACCACAGTGGGCCATACCTGTGTAATGTATGTTGAAATGGTCACTTGTAGTCTCCAACAGAGGCTGGTGTGACAGGGTGACAACACAGGAGCACAACTGAGAGACAGGGAGAGAGCGTTGTCACCCTATAACAGGAAATGTCTCAACAAGGACCTCCTTTGTAATGTACAGCGCTGAGCGAACTATCGGCGCTTTATAAATACTGTATAATAATAATATTTCACTAATCACCTACAAATATCACCGGAAGAGATCTGTGTATAATTGTGAATTATTATTATATTTTATATAAAAGGTAAGAGTTTATTTATAGCGCTACATCATTATCATACCAAGAATAAAATACGACTGTCCCCAAAATTCAGTGGAGATCCTACAAATAATTGCCGTTCATTATGAATTTCTCTAAACAATAATCGGAGGAAATTTGAGCGAATTCCTGGGATCGGGACGCGGCGACTCTTCGCGGGACAAAGCAAGAGGACGCTTTTTCTTGGCTAACCCTGGACTGACCCATTCCATCCTCGGCGCAGCATTAAATCAATCTCCCCGATTATTACAATATCAATAGACAATATTCCTACAATAAACATATTGATTTTTCAGTGCGGTGTATGAAATGGGGGGCGGCGGAGGGAGGATGAGGAGGAGGACGCCCGTCTATTATTCTTGAATAAATCTATATCCGGCCATCCGTCTTGGCTCATAAAGGAAATATCCCCAAAATGCTGCCGGTAGTTTATATTCATTAGGCCTATTGAATACAAAGTAATATGTTTATGTAGGACATTGCGGTAATGTGATAAGCCGTCCGTGGATCAGCCAGAAATCCACTTAGCAGCTCTGTCAGTCTGACAAGAAAAATGTGGCCATAACGGGAGCGCCGAAATGATGGGGGTTCATGGAAGAGCGGCCCGGCGGCGGGGGTAAATCTCAGGGCAGGACTGCCTGCACATCAGTCAAAATTCGGCACCCCAGAGTACAAAAAGCAGATTGCCGCTGCTCAACCAACGTCGGAAGAGAACCAACTGGTAACCAACGGGAATGTTCCTGCCGACGAGCCTCATATTCGGCGATTCCGTACATGTGGGCTCCTCATTCTGAAATATGAACGTCTTAGAAAGTCCAACATTAAGGCTCTGTTAGATGTGATGGGAGCGTGCGTTTATGTGCATTTACATGTGCCATTTGTGCCTCGCCGCTGGCTATCCCCGCTTCAGTCGATCCTGAATACGGCTGCCAGACTCATTCACCTTTCCAACCGCTCCATCTCCGCCACCCCCCTCTGCCAATCCCTCCACTGGCCTCCACTCAGTGTCCTCCACCCCCCTCTGCCAATCCCTCCACTGACCTCCACTCAGTGTCCTCCACCCCTCTCTGCCAATCCCTCCACTGGCCTCCACTCAGTGTCCTCCACCCCCCTCTGCCAATCCCTCCACTGGCTTCCATTCAGTGTCCTCCACCCCCCTCTGCCAATCCCTCCACTGGCCTCCACTCAGTGTCCTCCACCCCCCTCTGCCAATCCCTCCACTGGCCTCCACTCAGTGTCCTCCACCCCCCTCTGCCAATCCCTCCACTGGCCTCCACTCAGTGTCCTCCACCCCCCTCTGCCAATCCCTCCACTGGCTTCCATTCAGTGTCCTCCACCCGCCTCTGCCAATCCCTCCACTGGCCTCCACTCAGTGTCCTCCACCCCCCTCTGCCAATCCCTCCATTGGCCTCCACTCAGTGTCCTCCACCCCTCTCTGCCAATCCCTCCACTGGCCTCCACTCAGTGTCCTCCACCCCCCTCTGCCAATCCCTCCACTGGCCTCCATTCAGTGTCCTCCACCCCCCTCTGCCAATCCCTCCACTGGCCTCCACTCAGTGTCCTCCACCCCCCTCTGCCAATCCCTCCACTGGCCTCCACTCAGTGTCCTCCACCCCCCTCTGCCAATCCCTCCACTGGCCTCCACTCAGTGTCCTCCACCCCTCTCTGCCAATCCCTCCACTGGCCTCCACTCAGTGTCCTCCACCCCCCTCTGCCAATCCCTCCACTGGCTTCCGATTGCGCAACGGATCAAATTCAAAATCCTAACCCTGACGTACAAAGCCATCCACCATACTGCGCCGAACTATATCACCGACCTAATATCCAAGTACCACCCAACACGCACACTCCGCTCCTCACAAGACCTCCTTCTCTCTAGTTCCCTGGTCTCCTCCTCCCATGCCCGCCTCCAGGACTTCTCCAGGGTGTCACCCATCCTCTGGAACTCCCTGCCCCAACCCATCAGATTATCACCTACTCTCCTCTCCTTTAGGCGCACCCTGAAAACCCATCTCTTCAGGGAAGGCTACCCCACCCTCACCTAACAGCCGATCTCCTCCACTCTTCCTACCACCCCATCCCCCACAGCTATCTCCTCCTGTACCACCATCCCCTCCCTCCTAGATTGTAAGCTCCAAGGAGCAGGGCCCTCGATCCCCTCATGTTTTGCATTGTATTGGTATTGTTCTGTCGCATGTTCTGTCCCCCTTTGTAATGTACAGCACTGAGCCAACTATCGGCGCTTTATAAATACTGTATAATAATAATAATTTGCTGGATCTTGGTGCTGCTGATCGCTTGCAGCCTTTTTGCAACCATTTCCTGTCTACCTGCCCTCCAGCAATGGCTACATGGCGTTCTGTTAGAGAGAATTTCATAATGGTGACCACAGTGGGCCATACCTGTGTAATGTATGTTGAAATGGTCACTTGTAGTCTCCAACAGAGGCTGGTGTGACAGGGTGACAACACAGGAGCACAACTGAAAGACAGGGAGAGAGCGTTGTCACCCTATAACAGTAAGTGTCTCAACAAGGACCTCCATTGTATGATTACTAGGGATTATTGAAATCTTCAGATCTAAAAATACTGAAAATCACTTTTAAAATAACATTGACTCTGGTGGCAGAGGTTTCTGTGCTGAGAACGCACTTCCATCCCAGTGACGTTGCGGTAATAGTAGTGATGGACAGCCAATAAGACTGGCTTCTGATCTTGTGAACACTGTGACAACCAATGACTGTGGTCACATGATTTATTTATTTATTTCAGGTACTTATATAGTGCCGTCAATTTACGCAGCGCTTTACATATATACTGTACATTCACATCAGTCCCTAACCCTCAAGGGGCGTACAATCTAAGGTCCCTAACCCTCAAGGGGCGTACAATCTAAGGTCCCTAACCCTCAAGGGGCGTACAATCTAAGGTCCCTAACCCTCAAGGGGCGTACAATCTAAGGTCCCTAACCCTCAAGGGGGGTACAATCTAAGGTCCCTAACCCTCAAGGAGCGTACAATCTAAGGTCCCTAACCCTCAAGGGGCGTACAATCTAAGGTCCCTAACCCTCAAGGGGGGTACAATCTAAGGTCCCTAACCCTCAAGGAGCGTACAATCTAAGGTCCCTAACCCTCAAGGGGCGTACAATCTAAGGTCCCTAACCCTCAAGGAGCGTACAATCTAAGGTCCCTAACCCTCAAGGAGTGTACGATCTAAGGTCCCTAACCCTCAAGGAGCGTACGATCTAAGGTCCCTAACCCTCAAGGAGCGTACGATCTAAGGTCCCTAACCCTCAAGGAGTGTACGATCTAAGGTCCCTAACCCTCAAGGAGCGTACGATCTAAGGTCCCTAACCCTCAAGGAGCGTACAATCTAAGGTCCCTAACCCTCAAGGAGTGTACGATCTAAGGTCCCTAACCCTCAAGGAGCGTACGATCTAAGGTCCCAACTCACATTCATACATACACATACTAGGGACAATTTGGGCAGGAACCAATTCACCTACCAGCATGTCTTTGTTGTGTGTGAGGAAACCGGAGCACCCGGAGGAAACCCACACAGACACAGGGAGAACATGCAAACTTCAGGCAGGTGGTGCTGTGGTTGGGATTCGAACCAACGACCTGAGTACTGCCAGGCGGAAGTGCTAACCATTTAGCCAGTGTTGATTGGGCGGTCCTTCCTGCCTCCTGGGCATAAAACTCTGTTAAGGGGATACTGAAACTGGATGGGAAGAACAGTCGATCATGTGACCACTAGGATAGCCAATCATATGACTAGGAGCCAGTCCTATCATTACTAGAGACTAGGCGCAGTCTATGACAGCTCGGTCACTGTGATGGGAACATGCTCTCTGCATAGAAGACTCAGCTATCCATGGACGCATATAAGCGTCATGTAGGTGTTAAAGCTTTCCCACTTTGCTGCACACATATGTATCATGTGAATGGCAAGAGGTTAACATGTTATAGATCATATGAGATTTTAGTGGTTGGATTTACACCAGAGTTCACATCGAGAAGTTTTTATTACTATGCGTAACCCTGAAATCTTCCTTCCTCTACAGAGACCTCTATAAGGACATTATTTCGGGATCCCTTCACCTGAACCTGCCCCGTCAGGAAGGGCCATGGAAGGCTTTGTTAACACTCCACGGTGTACAGCTCGGTGCCCCCGGTGAGCCGCCGGCAGTGATGAAAGAGTCATGTTCCACCAGCACATCTCATCAGCGCCTCTCAAAGCCGCGGCCTCGGTAATTTGCTCATTTGACGGAGGCAGAAGCGGCCCGGAAAGACGGATCACTGGCGGCTGTGGAGCTGAGCAGGTCCATATTTAAGCTGTCGCCATGTTTTATGGTCTGTACAAGCTCCGAGCCGCAGAGGGATGAGAAGCCATCCGTCAATGTTAAAATGGCAGATTGCAGGTAATGAATACAGCGGCGGCCTCTCTCCACCATGCAGGTCACACGCTGAAATCCCCCCCTTCCTGAATCCAAATCCTCTTCATCCTGCAATTGGGCTTCTGGGGGACCATGGCTTGAAGCCTCCAGATCTCATGGACACAGGGATCAGAGTGACTGCAACCAAACACAAAACTGATGTGTATTTTCAGATATAAAACTCCTAACAATTGTTCTCAGCTGGGGGTCGAGATTTCCATATTCCCGAACGTCCTTGCAATATATGGTTGGGTCCTGCTGGCCGTGTGACAATGAAGATGTTCTGAACTGCCTGGTCTTTATTTCCAGGTCCAGACATGCAGATAATACAGGAGAAAACCTGCAAACAGGATTTGGAAGATGATAGTTTGTAAAGATCAGAATTCAGTTATAACTTCAACCGTACCTGAAGGATCAGGAAGGAAGGAATTTATTTTTGCCCACTGGAGAAAATTGGACCATGCTTCATAGGGGCTTTGTATTGCTTCTGGAACCAACTGGGTGTATAGGACCGTGTATATGGGAGGTTACTATTTATTCATTTTTTTTTCTATTGGTTGAACTAAATGGACTGAAGTCTCTTTCCAGCCTGACTACGAGGGCTGTACCAAAAGTAATACAGTAGGCATAACGTTTTTATGAACTTCCATAGGTCATTCAAATTTCACGTTGGTAGAGAGTTGGTAACACTTCCTCTATAGTAACTCTTCTTCATTCATTTTGCAAAGCGCTGCCCAAACTGTTGGCGCTATATAAATCCTGTATAATAATAAAATAATAATTGCTGGTAAAAAATGGATTCCAAGCAGAAGCAACGTGCCGTCATTGAGTTCTTGAAGAAGGAGATGTTCCAGCTGTCCGACATTGATGGTCACCACTGCGTGGTTTGTCTTTAGTGCTGGTTTCCCCTTCTTTAAACTTCTTCATCCATCTGTGTACATTGTCAATGGTATAATCTTCACAAACATTCTGCAGCCTTCTGTGGATGTCAGGCAGCCTGAGCCCCTCCTCCAACAACAACTCAATGACAGCATGTTGCTTCTGCTTGAAATTCATTATTTACTGGAGGAAGAGGAAGAAGAAGAGCAAAAAGAAGAAGAAGAAGAGAAGGAGGAAGAAGAGGAGGGAGAAGAAGAAGAGGAGGGGGAAGAAGAGGAGGGGGAAGAAGAAGAGGGAGAAGAAGAAGAGGAGGGGGAAGAAGAGGAGGAGGGGGAAGAAGAGGAGGAGGAAGAAGAAGAGGAGGAGGAAGAAGAAGAGGAGGGGGAAGAAGAAGAGGAGAAGGAGGAAGAAGAAGAGGAGAAGGAGGAAGAAGAAGAGAAGGATGAAGAAGAAGAGGAGGAGGAAGAAGAAGAGGAGGAAGAAGAAGGGGAGGAAGAAGAAGGGGAGGAAAAAGAAGAGGGGGAGGAAGAAGAAGACGGGGAGGAAGAAGAGGAAGGGCCTGCACGCCTCCTTAGTCAAGAACTCAATGATGGCATGGTGCGTCTGCTTGAAATCCAGTATTTACCAAAGGATGGAGAAGAAGAAGAGGAGGCAAAAGAAGAGTAAAAAGAGGAAGAAGAGGAGGAAGAAAAAAAGGAAGAAGGAATGGATCAGGAAGAAGAGGAGGAGGAAGAAGAAAAAGAGGAAGGGCCTGCACCCCTTCTTTATCAAGATCTCAATGACAGCATTGTGATTCTGCTTGAAATCCATTATTTACTGGAGGAAGGAGAAGAAGGAGAGGAGGAGGAAGAGGAGGAGGAGGAAGAGGAGGAGGAGGAAGAAGAAGAGGAGGAGGAAGAAGAAGAGGAGGAGGAAGAAGAGGAAGAGGAGGAGGAAGAAGAGGAGGAGGAAGAAGAGGAAGAGGAAGAAGAGGAGGCGGAAGAAGAGGAGGCAGAAGAAGAAGAGGGGGAGGAAGAAGAAGAGGAAGGGCCTGCACCTCTCCTTAGTCAACAACTCAATGATGGCATGGTGCGTCTGCTTGAAATCCAATATTTACGGGAGGATGGAGAAGAAGGAGAGGAGGCAAAATAAGAGTAAAAACAGGAAGAAGAGGAGGAAGAAAAAGAGGAAGAAGAAGGAATGGATCAGGAAGAAGAGGAGGAGGAAGAAAAAGAGGAAGGGCCTGCACCCCTCCTTTATCAAGATCTCAATGACAGCATGGTGATTCTGCTTGAAATTCATTATTTACTGGAGGAAGGAGAAGAAGGAGAGGAGGAAGAAGAGGAAAAAGAAGAGAAGAAATAAGAGAAAAAAAGAGGAAGGGAAAGAGAAAGAAGAGGAGGAGAAGGAGAAAGAAGAGGAGGAGAAGGAGAAAGAAGAGGAGGAGAAGTAGAAAGAAGAGGAGGAAGAAAAGGAGAAAAGGAAGGGGAAGAAGAAAAACAAGAGTTAATATAGAGGAAGAGTTAGTATACCAATGTGACATTTACTTTTACTGCAGTCCTCACAAGTACAGAGCCATTGCTGAATTTCATATAGATGGTCCTCAACACATAACAGATAGGCAAAACCTTTGTCAATAGAACCATCACTAACCTGGGACCACCATGCAAGCCAGGTGACTGATCCACCAAATCATCCATTTATGTAATATTTGAGGCAATTGTTGCCTAATGCCAGGCAATCTGTATCCAGCAGACCTTGGCTGGCTGGTCTTCAGAAGACGAGGTGTTTTCTTGGACAGTTTTTCCTGGACAACCACTAGGTCAGTGATGGTGTTTGATGTATAAACATGTACTGTATGATCACTGAAGCTAATTGTACATGTTTATACCAACTGCTCCACACAGGAAGGCTCCCGACCATTACCCCATGTCGTCCATGGCTTGACTTTGTTATACAGGTTCCATCACTGACTGGGGGGAAGTCAGTACTTTGCATGGGTTTAGTTATCAAAGGGGTGAGATAGCAACCTGGTCTGATTGCCGGTGAATGGCAGCTTCCATCTAATGCTTTTCATATTGGTATTTTCCTTTGCTAAAGGTTACCTTATAAACTTGACAAATGCTTGGAAATGGCAGTTTCCCTGGAGATCCCACTTTTGGACTGAAGACTTTCCAGCAGCAGGGGCCCTATGAGGCTAGCATGAGGCTGGTCATTGTCCCAAAGAACACATAGGTTAAATCTGACCACCTAGTCTTTCCTTCAGTCTTGCACAGGTGTACCGGCTCCTCCCTTCCAGTCTTGCACAGGTGTATCGGCTCCTCCCTTTCAGTCTTGCACAGGTGTACTGGCTCCTCCCTTCCAGTCTTGCACAGGTGTATCGGCTCCTCCCTTTCAGTCTTGCACAGGTGTACTGGCTCTTCCCCTTTAGTCTTGCACAGGTGTACCGGCTCCTCCCTTCCAGTCTTGCACGGGTGTACCGGCTCCTCCCCTTCCAGTCTTGCACAGGTGTACCGGCTCCTCCCCTTCAGTCTTGCACAGTTTTACTGACTCCTCCCTTTCAGTCTTGCACAGGTGTACCGGCTCCTCCTCTTCAGTCTTGCACAGGTGTACCATCTCCTCCCCTCCAGTCTTGCACAGGTGTAACGGCTCCTCCCCTCCAGTCTTGCACAGGTGTAACGGCTCCTCTTCTGGACTGAAATGTCTTAACTCTGATTTCGCTGCACACTGGAAGCTTCTCACAATGTGCATCAGAAACTGCAACAAGTCAGATAGAGCTCCACCCCATTTCCTGGCTGGAGGAGGTCCAGCATCATCTAGCACTTTCCCCCCCAGCATGAGTGTCCATGCCCCGCCCCGCCCCTTTCATTCATTGGATTTCAGTTCTTTCAGTCATGGGAGGCTCAGCATCACATGTGGGCGTTACCTATGCAAATGAAGCCTGCCTAGGAATGTGCACTCTTCCAGATTGACACCCACTCATCAAGGCACTTTGATATTTGAATAACTCCTCCCACTGCCTGCATCATGACTGAGGGCTCTTAAGTGGAGTACTGAGGAAGGGTGCTGTGATGTTTTCAGGAAGCTATGTACAGCCCCCCGCCGGCCCCTCCCACCAGCTATGACCTGCTTGCATTGCATAGAGCAGCATATAGACCCAGTGATGTCTAAAATATTGAAAATTAAAAGGTTTTATTTAAAAGTTTTATTATTATGTTGATGAGGGGGGAGGGGAACCAGGGAGGGTGGTATATAGGCAGATTAATCTTCAGCTTTTATCTACTTGGAGACTAAATGATGAAGAATCGGACAGCCTGTAGGTTGGCCCTCACATATACAGACTGCTTTATGAGAACAAACAAATCTTTTCACAATCACATGACGAACGATAACACATTGTATTAACATGTAACCTCACACACGGAAGGGGTTAATGTAGGTGCGTCCTGACTGCTTTCTCCTGAGCGGGACGATGACAGCCGGCAGACGAATATTAAGAATAAGTTAGCTCATTATCACCAATTACCGCCGGGCCTCACACCTCATTTCTCTGCCAAGGCAGGAAAATTAGTTTTCTATTGACAGGTGCACTTGGTGGTGGACGGGGATGTGGGGGTGAGTAACGTCCCCGGAGATTTATAATTGCACAATTAATACTCATTTCACCAATTCTCCAACTGGTTCCCCCCATCATTAACCAGCCGGACTCTGCCGAGAGCCTCCAATGTGACCAGAGAACACCGCAGGCCGGGAGATCGATGGAATGGAGTGCGGCCAACACCGCCACGAATGTCATCCGTTTTACAATGCAGCCATTGGGAAAAATATTTACCATCCTTTCATCGACTTTTAACCATCAAGATTGGTTATTGTCTGTCATCGCCTTGAGAAAGAGGTCCAACGTGGCCCAGAAACATCCATGTATCAGGTCTATTTTTGTATTGTCATTGCAAAATGACGCCAATAAAATGTTGAGGTCTATGGGTTGAGTGCTGGCTCTTCCTCTTTTTTAGGTTCAGTTATTGGAAACCATATGTACAGCAACACCAGACAACACATAGAGAAAGGGGTCCAATGTGGCCCAGAAACATCCATGCATCATGTCTATTTTTGTATTGCCATTGCAAAATGCCTTCCATAAAACTTTGAGGTCTATGGGTTGAGTGCTGGCTCTTCCTCTTTTTCAGGTTCAGATATTGGACACCATATGTACAGCCAGGGGCGGACTGACCATTTGGAAACTTGGACACTGCCCGAGGGGCCGGGGTCAGTAGGGGGCCCCATGAGATGCCTCTGGTACCTTTTTCATAGGCTTTTTTGAGTTTGGGCAAGGACACAGGGGTCCCATGATCCCCTATTGCCCAGGGGCCCCATGAGTTGTCAGTCTGCCCCTGTGTACAGCAACACCAGACAACGCATAGAGAAAGGGGTCCCTTGAGAAAGGGGTCCAACGTGGCCCAGAAACATCCATGCATCAGGTCTATTTTTGTATTGTCATTGCAAAATGACGTCAATAAAATTTTGAAATCTATGGGTTGAGTGCTGGCTCTTCATCTTTTTTAGGTTCAGTTTTTGGACACCATTAGTACAGCCAGGGGTGGACTGACCATTTGGACACCCAGACACTGCCCAAGGGCCCGGGGTCAGTAGGAGGCCCCATGAGATGCCCCTGGTACCTTTTTCATAGGCTTTTTTGAGTTTGGGCAAGGACACGGGTCCCATGATCCCCTATTGCCCGGGGGCCCCATGAGTTGTCAGTCCGCCCCTGTGTACAGCAACACCAGACAACGCATAGAGAAAGGGGTCCCTTGAGAAAGGGGTCCAACGTGGCTCAGAAACATCCATGCATCATGTCTATTTTTGTATGGTCATTGCAAAATGACGCCAATAAAATGTTGAGGTTTATGGGTTGAGTGCTGGCTATTCCTCTTGTTTAGGTTCAGTTATTGGACACCATATGTACAGCAACACCAGACAACGCATAGAGAAAGGGGTCCAACGTGGCCCAGAAGCATCCATGTATCATGTCTATTTTTGTATGATCATTGCAAAATGACGCTAATAAAATGTTGAGGTCTATGGGTTGAGTGCTGGCTCTTCCTCTTTTTTAGGTTCAGTTATTGGACACCATATGTACAGCAAAACCAGACAACGCATAGAGAAGGGGGTCCCTTGGGAAAGGGGTCCAACGTGGCCCAGAAACATCCATGCATCATGTCTATTTTTGTATTGTCATTGCAAAATGACGCCAATAAAATGTTGAGGTCTATGGGTTGAGTGCTGGCTCTTCCTCTTTTTTAGGTTCAGTTATTGGACACCATATGTACAGCAAAACCAGACAACGCATAGAGAAGGGGGTCCCTTGGGAAAGGGGTCCAACGTGGCCCAGAAACATCCATGCATCATGTCTATTTTTGTATTGTCATTGCAAAATGACGCCAATAAAATGTTGAGGTCTATGGGTTGAGTGCTGGCTCTTCCTCTTTTTTAGGTTCAGTTATTGGACACCATATGTACAGCAAAACCAGACAACGCATAGAGAAGGGGGTCCCTTGGGAAAGGGGTCCAACGTGGCCCAGAAACATCCATGCATCATGTCTATTTTTGTATTGTCATTGCAAAATGACGCCAATAAAATGTTGAGGTCTATGGGTTGAGTGCTGGCTCTTCCTCTTTTTTAGGTTCAGTTATTGGACACCATATGTACAGCAACACCAGACAACGCATAGAGAAAAAGAACTGCGTTGGAAAACCGAATCCAGTTATCCACTACTCAACACAGGTGAAACGTTTATATGAGAACGTCATCATTAGACAAGTTGGGGAAATGAGATACACCCAAAAATCTGAGAAGACATTGATCGTCCAGGCTGGACCATATTAAGGCCAAAGTCAGACAAATGACTTACTAAAATCAAGAATCAAATCACAAAAATCTCTCCATGGGCCAATGTGGGTCCATCAGAACTCTGTGGTGCCTCCAAGGATGAGTTAACATTCGGGAGAAGGATCGTCCCCCTGACAGGACCACCATGCATGAAATGGCCACCAGTAAAATCACCGTGTGAAGACACAGATCTGGTGATCCATATTACACGTATGTGAACATTTTACATTTTCAAATGCGCTAACCGCAGAGTCACCATTTTCCTGCTGTCCTCTCTTCCGGGCTCTCCGGGTCAACGACTGCGGTATCACACAAAGCATTTTTTTTTTAAATTTCAACCTTCAATAAATTCTAATATGTAGAAATTCTTAAGTTCACAGAGCTGCCATTAAGTAGCCGGGTCTGACAAATCCATCATTCATGGCTGTGATTTACAGATGACACTGACCTCTTCCTGGCCTCTGTGAGCCCTGGCCGAGGTCCCTAAACCACAAATTATAATACAGAGGAGATAAATGTGACGCCCTCCCGTTTACTACGGCATCGGGCTATGACCTGTGTGGCCTTTCCAGAAAACACGTCCTGAATCCTCCTGAATTTACAGCCAGCGATTGATAACCGTGGAAGGACGTTCATTCTGTATCCTTGTTGTATTTTTCGGGACACTCTACTTTAGGGGCCATTTACTGAAAGATATTGTGCGTGCAACTTCTTCCACCAGAAGTGAGTCGTGAATTCAGACAGTGCTGTGCAAAAGTTTTAGGCAGGTGTGAAAAAATGTTGTAAACGGGCGGACTGACAACTCATGGGGCCCCCCTGCAATGTCTGAACAAGGATCATCATGACTGGATCACATGTCTGAACAAGAACTTTCATGGCAGGACCACATGCCAGAACAAGGACCTTCATGTCAGGACCACATGCCAGAACAAGGACCTTCATGTCAGGATCACATGACTGAACTAGGACCTTCATGGCAGGATCAAATGCCTGAACAAGGACCTTCATGGCAGGATCACATGACTGAACTAAGACCTTTATGGCAGGATCACATGACTGAACTAGGACCTTCATGGCAGGATCACATGCCTGAACAAGGACCTTCATGGCAGGATCACATGCCTGAACATGAATTTTCATGGCAGGACCACATGACAGAACAAGGACCTTCATGTCAGGATCACATGCCAGAACAAGGTCCTTCATGTCAGGATCACATGACTGAACTAGGACCTTCATGGCAGGATCAAATGCCTGAACAAGGACCTTCATGGCAGGATCACATGCCTGAACAAGGACCTTCATGGCAGGATCACATGCCTGAACAAGGACCTTCATGACAGGATCACATGCCTGAACAAGGACCTTCATGACAGGATCACATGCCTGAACAAGGATCATTATGGCAGGATCACTTGTCTGAACAAGGACTTTCATGGCAGGATCACATGCCAGAACAAGGACCTTCACGGCAGGATCACATGCCAGACATACAGTGCTGTGCAAAAGTTTTAGGCAGGTGTGAAAAAATGTTGTAAACGGGCGGACTGACAACTCATGGGGCCCCCCTGCAATGTCTGAACAAGGATCATCATGACTGGATCACATGTCTGAACAAGAACTTTCATGGCAGGATCACATGCCAGAACAAGGACCCTTATGGCAGGATCACATGCCAGAACAAGGACCTTCACGGCAGGATCACATGTCTGAACAAGGACTTTCATGGCAGGATCACATGCCAGAACAAGGACCTTCACGGCAAGATCACATGCCAAAACAAGGACCTTCATGGCAGGATCACATGCCAGAACAAGGACCTTCACAGCAAGATCACATGTCTGAACAAGGACCTTCATGGCAGGATCACATGCCAGACATACAGTGCTGTGCAAAAGTTTTAGGCAGGTGTGAAAAAATGTTGTAAACGGGCGGACTGACAACTCATGGGGCCCCCCTGCAATGTCTGAACAAGGATCATCATGACTGGATCACATGTCTGAACAAGAACTTTCATGGCAGGATCACATGCCAGAACAAGGACCCTTACGGCAGGATCACATGCCAGAACAAGGACCTTCACGGCAGGATCACATGCCAGAACAAGGACCTTCATGGCAGGATCACATGCCAGAACAAGGACCTTCACGGCAAGATCACATGCCAGAACAAGGAACTTCACGGCAGGATCACATGCCAGAACAAGGAACTTCACGGCAAGATCACATGCCAAAACAAGGACCTTCATGGCAGGATCACATGCCAGAACAAGGACCTTCACAGCAAGATCACATGTCTGAACAAGGACTTTCACGGCAGGATCACATGCCAGAACAAGGACCTTCACGGCAAGATCACATGCCAGAACAAGGACCTTCACGGCAAGATCACATGCCAGAACAAGGACCTTCACGGCAAGATCACATGCCAAAACAAGGACCTTCATGGCAGGATCACATGCCAGAACAAGGACCTTCACGGCAGGATCACATGCCAGAACAAGGACCTTCACGGCAGGATCACATGCCAGAACAAGGAACTTCACGGCAGGATCACATGCCAGAACAAGGACCTTCACAGCAAGATCACATGTCTGAACAAGGACTTTCATGGCAGGATCACATGCCAGAACAAGGACCTTCACGGCAAGATCACATGCCAGAACAAGGACCTTCATGGCAGGATCACATGCCAGAACAAGGACCTTCACGGCAAGATCACATGCCAGAACAAGGACCTTCACGGCAAGATCACATGCCAGAACAAGGACCTTCATGGCAGGATCACATGTCTGAACAAGGACCTTCATGGCAGGATCACATGTCTGAACAAGGACCTTCATGGCAGGATCACCAGGGATTATTTTATTGAAAGTTGCAGATTAAGAACAACTAGTGGAATGACACTAACAGGCTAAAGCTGATATGATAGTTTACTGATTGGGTTTATATCTACTTTATTGTTTCTTGGAAGACGTTGTGGAGGTAAAACAAATAGTGATGTATAGGGGATAATTCTTGGACCTTTGACTGTTTTTCAAACAGCAATACAGTCTACAGCTTGTGCCTGGGATCTGGAATATGGTAGACACCGGTGAAGTAGACAATGTCATAGATATAGAATATATCGATGTATCTGAAGCAGACACCGGTAAAGTAGACAATGTTGGGGATATGGAATGTTTCGGTGTATCTGAAGCATAAATCGGTGAAGTAGACAATGTTGGAGACATGGAATATATCGATGTATCTGAAGCAGACACCGGTGAAGTAGAAAATGTTGGAGACATGGAGTATATAGATGTATCTGAAGCAGACACCGGTGAAGAAGACAATATCGGAGATATAGAATGTTTCGGTGTATTTGAAGCAGACACCGGTGAAGTAGACAATGTTAAGGATATGGAATGTTTCGATGTATCTGAAGTAGACACTGGTGAAGTAGACAATGTCGGGGATATGGAATATTTCGTGGCAGCACAGTGGCTAAATGGTGAGCACTTCCGCCTGACACCACTAGGGTCATTGGTTCAAATCCCTGCCTGGAGTTTGCATGTTCTCCCTGTGCATGCGTGGGTTTCCTCCAGGTACTCTGGTTTCCTGCCACCCTCCAAAGACATGCTGGTAGGTGAATTGGCTCCTGTCTAAATTGGCCCTAGTGTGTGTATGTACGAATGTGAGTTAGGGACCTTAGATTGTATGGCCCTTGAGGGTTAGGGACTGATGTGAATGTACAATATATATGTAAAGCGCGGCGTAAATTGACAGAGCTATATAAATTACTTGTAATAATAAAAATAATAATTTTTCAATGTATCTGAAGCAGACACCGGTGAAGTAGACAATGTCGGAGACATGGAGTATGTAGATGTATCTGAAGCAGACACCGGTGAAGTAGACAATGTCGGGGATATGGAATATTTCAATGTATCTGAAGCAGACACCGGTGAAGTAGACAATGTCGGGGATATGGAATATTTCAATGTATCTGAAGCAGACACCGGTGAAGTAGACAATGTTGGAGACATGGAATATATCGATGTATCTGAAGCAGACACCGGTGAAGTAGACAATGTCGGAGACATGGAGTATGTAGATGTATCTGAAGCAGACACCGGTGAAGTAGACAATGTCGGAGACATGGAGTATGTAGATGTATCTGAAGCAGACACCGGTGAAGTAGACAATGTCGGAGACATGGAGTATGTAGATGTATCTGAAGCAGACACCGGTGAAGTAGACAATGTCGGAGACATGGAGTATGTAGATGTATCTGAAGCAGACACTGGTGAAGTAGACAATGTCGGAGACATGGAGTATGTAGATGTATCTGAAGCAGACACTGGTGAAGTAGACAATGTCGGAGACATGGAGTATGTAGATGTATCTGAAGCAGACACCGGTGAAGTAGACAATGTTGGGGATATGGCGGACTTTCATCTATTTATCTCTCCATTGACTCTACAGTTGGAAAAGTCTTCATCTCAACACATGGCTGCGTCTTGCTGCGGACAGACTATGCCAGTAACAAGTTCTCTAATAAACAAAGTATCGACCAGCCATCGGAGACGCTCTGGTATCTCGCTGACAATGAGAGGGGCAGATGCATTACGAGAAACTATTAACCCCTGTGACCCGACTCAGGCAGTCTAATACCAATGTTACAATTCACAAAACTGAATCTTGTTCATCTCACCCCCAAGAGGCTCCGGCACGAGCGCCGAGAAAACCCCTCGATTGCATCTTCACCACACAGATGTCTCCGTCCCTCGAGAAACATATTTAAGAAAGAGACCGGAGAGGTCTGGCAGCGCTCCCTATGGACAAGGCTAACAAACCGAGAGAAGATTTCTAAGTAGAATGTAAGTTCCAGGCCTTGTAAATGGAGCGGAGGTAATGTGCAATGATCAGAGTAATTAGGATCCATCCTCATGGAGGAGATAGAGCTCGTATTTTACATAAGATGTCAAGGAATTCATAAACAGAACAAACACTCCGATGTATCGATATGTAACACTAAGATGAATGAAAGGGATGAAAATAACAAGGAAAAGTGCAAATAAAAAAGGTTCAAGCTGAAGTTTAATTTGCTTATATTCTGCCTTCTCTGGTCCTCCTTCCAGTTTTAAAGAAATACCTTATTATAGATGTCACCACTGGGTCTCCCTGCTTCTCTTTGCAATACACGAAGATCATGGCTGGTGGGAGAGGTCGGCAGGGTGCTGGAAGTAACTTCCTGAAAACATCACATTACTTATGCACCTTACCCGTGTATACCGCATACCCACCTATACACCTTACCCATGTATACTACATACCCACCTATACACCTTACCCATGTATACCACATACCCACCTATACACCTTACCCATGTATACCACATACCCACCTATACGCCTCACCCATGTATACCACATACCCACCTATACACCTCACCCATGTATACCACATACCCACCTATACGCCTTACCCATGTATACTACATACCCACCTTACCCATGTATACCACATACCCACCTATACACCTTACCCATGTATACCACATACCCACCTATACACCTTACCCATGTATACCACATACCCACCTATACACCTTACCCGTGTATACCACATACCCACCTATACACCTCACCCATGTATACCACATACCCACCTATACGCCTTACCCATGTATACCACATAGCCACCTATACGCCTCACCCATGTATACCACATACCCACCTATACGCCTTACCCATGTATACTACATACCCACCTTACCCATGTATACCACATACCCACCTATACGCCTCACCCATGTATACCACATACCCACCTATACACCTCACCCATGTATACCGCATACCCACCTATACACCTTACCCATGTATACCACATAGCCACCTATACGCCTCACCCATGTATACCACATACCCACCTATACGCCTTACCCATGTATACTACATACCCACCTTACCCATGTATACCACATACCCACCTATACACCTTACCCATGTATACCACATACCCACCTATACACCTTACCCATGTATACCACATACCCACCTATACACCTTACCCGTGTATACCACATACCCACCTATACACCTTACCCATGTATACCGCATACCCACCTATACACCTTACCCATGTATACCACATACCCACCTATACACCTCACCCATGTATACCACATAGCCACCTATACACCTTACCCATGTATACCACATACCCACCTATACACCTCACCCATGTATACCACATACCCACCTATACACCTCACCCATGTATACCACATACCCACCTATACACCTCACCCATGTATACCGCATACCCACGTATACGCCTCACCCATGTATACCACATACCCACCTATACACCTTACCCATGTATACCACATACCCACCTATACACCTTACCCATGTATACCACATACCCACCTATACACCTTACCCATGTATACCACATACCCACCTATACACCTCACCCATGTATACCACATACCCACCTATACGCCTTACCCATGTATACCACATAGCCACCTATACACCTCACCCATGTATACCACATACCCACCTATACGCCTTACCCATGTATACCACATACCCACCTATACGCCTTACCCGTGTATACTACATACCCACCTTACCCATGTATACCGCATACCCACCTATACACCTTACCCATGTATACCACATACCCACCTATACACCTTACCCATGTATACCGCATAGCCACCTATACGCCTCACCCATGTATACCACATACCCACCTATACGCCTTACCCATGTATACTACATACCCACCTTACCCATGTATACCACATACCCACCTATACACCTTACCCATGTATACCACATACCCACCTATACACCTTACCCATGTATACCACATACCCACCTATACACCTTACCCATGTATACCACATACCCACCTATACACCTTACCCATGTATACCACATACCCACCTATACACCTTACCCATGTATACCACATACCCACCTATACACCTTACCCGTGTATACCACATACCCACCTATACACCTCACCCATGTATACCACATACCCACCTATACGCCTCACCCATGTATACCACATACCCACCTATACGCCTTACCCATGTATACTACATACCCACCTTACCCATGTATACCACATACCCACCTATACACCTTACCCATGTATACCACATACCCACCTATACACCTTACCCATGTATACCACATACCCACCTATACGCCTTACCCGTGTATACCACATACCCACCTATACGCCTTACCCATGTATACTACATACCCACCTTACCCATGTATACCACATACCCACCTATACACCTTACCCATGTATACCACATACCCACCTATACACCTTACCCATGTATACCACATACCCACCTATACGCCTTACCCGTGTATACCACATACCCACCTATACGCCTTACCCATGTATACCGCATAGCCACCTATACGCCTCACCCATGTATACCACATACCCACCTATACGCCTTACCCGTGTATACCACATACCCACCTATACGCCTTACCCATGTATACCACATACCCACCTATACACCTTACCCATGTATACCACATACCCACCTATACACCTTACCCATGTATACCACATACCCACCTATACGCCTTACCCATGTATACCGCATACCCACCTATACGCCTTACCCGTGTATACCACATACCCACCTATATGCCTTACCCATGTATACCACATACCCACCTATACGCCTTACCCGTGTATACCACATACCCACCTATACGCCTTACCCGTGTATACCACATACCCACCTATACGCCTTACCCATGTATACCACATACCCACCTATACACCTCACCCATGTATACCACATACCCACCTATACACCTTACCCATGTATACCGCATACCCACCTATACGCCTTACCCATGTATACCACATACCCACCTATACGCCTTACCCATGTATACCACATACCCACCTATACACCTCACCCATGTATACCACATACCCACCTATACACCTTACCCATGTATACCACATACCCACCTATACACCTTACCCATGTATACCACATACCCACCTATACGCCTTACCCGTGTATACCACATACCCACCTATACGCCTTACCCATGTATACTACATACCCACCTTACCCATGTATACCACATACCCACCTATACACCTTACCCATGTATACCACATACCCACCTATACACCTTACCCATGTATACCACATACCCACCTATACGCCTTACCCGTGTATACCACATACCCACCTATACGCCTTACCCATGTATACCGCATAGCCACCTATACGCCTCACCCATGTATACCACATACCCACCTATACGCCTTACCCATGTATACCACATACCCACCTATACGCCTTACCCATGTATACCACATACCCACCTATACACCTCACCCATGTATACCACATACCCACCTATACACCTTACCCATGTATACCACATACCCACCTATACACCTTACCCATGTATACCACATACCCACCTATACGCCTTACCCGTGTATACCACATACCCACCTATACGCCTTACCCATGTATACTACATACCCACCTTACCCATGTATACCACATACCCACCTATACACCTTACCCATGTATACCACATACCCACCTATACACCTTACCCATGTATACCACATACCCACCTATACGCCTTACCCGTGTATACCACATACCCACCTATACGCCTTACCCATGTATACCGCATAGCCACCTATACGCCTCACCCATGTATACCACATACCCACCTATACGCCTTACCCGTGTATACCACATACCCACCTATACGCCTTACCCATGTATACCACATACCCACCTATACACCTTACCCATGTATACCACATACCCACCTATACACCTTACCCATGTATACCACATACCCACCTATACGCCTTACCCATGTATACCACATACCCACCTATACACCTCACCCATGTATACCACATACCCACCTATACACCTTACCCATGTATACCACATACCCACCTATACACCTCACCCATGTATACCACATACCCACCTATACACCTTACCCATGTATACCACATACCCACCTATACACCTCACCCATGTATACCACATACCCACCTATACGCCTTACCCATGTATACCACATACCCACCTATACACCTCACCCATGTATACCACATACCCACCTATACACCTTACCCGTGTATACCACATACCCACCTATACGCCTTACCCGTGTATACTACATACCCACCTTACCCATGTATACCGCATACCCACCTATACACCTTACCCATGTATACCACATACCCACCTATACGCCTCACCCATGTATACCACATACCCACCTATACACCTTACCCATGTATACCGCATAGCCACCTATACGCCTCACCCATGTATACCACATACCCACCTATACACCTCACCCATGTATACCACATACCCACCTATACGCCTTACCCATGTATACTACATACCCACCTTACCCATGTATACCACATACCCACCTATACACCTTACCCATGTATACCACATACCCACCTATACACCTTACCCATGTATACCACATACCCACCTATACACCTTACCCGTGTATACCACATACCCACCTATACACCTTACCCGTGTATACCACATACCCACCTATACGCCTTACCCGTGTATACCACATACCCACCTATACGCCTTACCCATGTATACCGCATAGCCACCTATACGCCTCACCCATGTATACCACATACCCACCTATACGCCTCACCCATGTATACCACATACCCACCTATACACCTTACCCATGTATACCACATACCCCCCTATACACCTTACCCATGTATACCACATACCCACCTATACGCCTTACCCATGTATACCGCATACCCACCTATACACCTTACCCGTGTATACCACATACCCACCTATATGCCTTACCCGTGTATACCACATACCCACCTATACGCCTTACCCGTGTATACCACATACCCACCTATACGCCTTACCCATGTATACCACATACCCACCTATACACCTCACCCATGTATACCACATACCCACCTATACACCTTACCCATGTATACCGCATACCCACCTATACACCTCACCCATGTATACCACATACCCACCTATACACCTCACCCATGTATACCACATACCCACCTATACACCTTACCCATGTATACCGCATACCCACCTATACGCCTTACCCATGTATACCACATACCCACCTATACACCTCACCCATGTATACCACATACCCACCTATACACCTTACCCATGTATACCACATACCCACCTATACACCTTACCCATGTATACCGCATACCCACCTATACACCTTACCCATGTATACCACATACCCACCTATACACCTTACCCATGTATACCACATACCCACCTATACACCTCACCCATGTATACTACATAGCCACCTATACACCTCACCCATGTATACCGCATACCCACCTATACACCTCACCCATGTATACCACATACCCACCTATACACCTCACCCATGTATACCACATACCCACCTATACACCTTACCCATGTATACCACATACCCACCTATACACCTCACCCATGTATACCACATACCCACCTATACACCTCACCCATGTATACCACATACCCACCTATACACCTCACCCATGTATACCACATACCCACCTATACACCTTACCATGTATACTGTAGAAATACTCCTAATATACTACTATTTTTTACATAAAATAACATTTATTTCGGGTTTCTTACTCCTTTCCATACTGTCCCATCCTATCTGATGCTCTGCAGATCTTGGACACGTTTTATAGCCCCAGATACAATATGAAGCCACAACATTGTCTGGCAGAAGATCGATAATATACAGATCAGCACTGAAGCTCATTATTCAGAATCTGCACAAATCTGTAAATTAGAGGAAAGGGGCCCCAAAGATGGAGCCGGAGGCCCGACACCCCCGGTAAGGCTAATAAAAGACATAAAGAAGAAGCGAAGACCTCTCATTGAAGATCCAGAGAAGAACCCCTCCCCCCCCTTCTATTAAGAGTTAATTCCTCTTCTGGTAATAAGCTCCCTCGAATAATTAGCGTATTTTACGTAATAATGAAATTATGGAAATGGAGACCACTTCTTCAAACAAGTCTCCATTAGCATATTTTTAAATATTAGACTTAATTAGAGTTTATCAGTCTGGGGAAGCGAGCGAGGGGGGGGGGGGCCGCGGCGGACGCCGGTGTCTGCGGGAGCCTTTGCGTACGCGCCGAGCCCCTCATAAAGTGTTTATTAAGAGCGGATAAGGAGGCTGTAATGATGTGTTTGAAAATTAGGCCTATCATACATTTAATGCTATGCACTCCTGTAGGCAAAACAGCATTCCAATGACTCAATTAGACATCCATTATCCTGGCACGATTAAGCACGGCAGGCTGGCTCTCCACGCCCGGCCCTCTGCGCGCCGCTGCGACTTCAGTCCACTTAAAGCCAGCTAATAAAACACTAAACTTGTTAAGGATTAAAAAACAAATGGAGGGGGAGGGCGAGAGGCGGAATTAGGAGACCGTACGGGAGGCAACCGCCATCAATCGGGGACGGGGGGGGGGGGGGGGGGGCGCGTAATGATATACTACTACGTCTCCCACCAAAGGGGGGGGGGGTGGGGTTGGGGGGGGGGGTTGTCCGGCCATAAATCACAGTAATTAGGTTAAAGTGAAAATCAACTTCTGCATTCGGCTAAATGACTTTATTTGCATATTCAACGTTAAGATAAGGGAAGAGGAGATAGTGGGGGTGTCAGTAATCGGCATGGAAACCTCTGATAGGTTATTATCTGCAGAAAGGAGAAGAGAAATATGTTCTCCATAGATGAGGGAAGACAGACGAGCGGGGAGGACTGAGCTACACCACTGCAACTAATGTGCTCCATGAACCTCACAACCAATCGGAGTCACCCTTTAATTTTCCCAGGAACCGGAAGTGGCTGATATGGTCATCAGGAACTCATTTCCCTGCCATGAAAGGTCTGTCGGCACCCTCTGCCAGGATGTAATGTAATAATATACAGTTGTGTTCAAAATACTAGCCGTCAGACATCACTAACCGGATCAATCGCTGTGTTTGGTGGAAATGATATTTCTACATGGCAGATAATTTCCTAGCGGGTGTAGTAGAGTCATAGAAATCCAACAGACCCAACAGTCATGACATGCATGCTGCTGATTCTGTGTCATTGAATCACTCATTGAAAGGGGCGTGTTCACAATAATAGCCGTGTGGAGTTCTATTAGTGACGTCATTCATTCTTTGATAAACAGGTGGCAATTATTGCCCTTATTTAAGGAAGGAAGGCAGCAAATGTTGGACATGCTGGTTACAGTGCATTTCTCTCTGAAATTCTGAGGAAAATGGGTCGTTCCAGACATTGTTCAGAAGAACAGCGTACCTTGATTAAAAAGGTGATTGGAGGGGAAAACATATAAAGAAGTGCAGAAAATGATCGGCTGCTCAGCTACAATGATCACAAATGCTTTAAAATGGCAACCAAAACCTGAAAGACGTGGAAGAAAGAGAAGAACTACCATTGGAATGGATAGAAGAATAGCCAAAATGGGGCGGACTCAGCCAACAATCAGCTCCAGGAAGATGAAAGAAGGTGTGACGTTCCCTGTGAGGACTCAGCCAACAATCAGCTCCAGGAAGATGAAAGAAGGTGTGACGTTCCCTGTGAGGACTGTTACAATTAGAAGACGCCGATGTGAAGCCAAGCTATCTGCAAGAAGTCCCCGCAAAGTCCCACTGGTGGAAAAAAGACGTGTGCTGAAGAGGTTACAATCTGCCAAAGAGCACATTGACCGGCCTAAAGAGAAATGGTGCAACATTTTGTGGACTGATGGAAGTAAGATTGTTCTTTTTGGGTCTAGTGGGCGGAGACAGTTTGTCAGACAACCCCCAAACACTGAATTCAAGCCACAGTACACTGTGAAGACCGTGAAGCATGGTGGAGCAAGCATCATGATATGGGGATGTTTCTCATACTACGGTGTTGGGCCTATTTATCGCATACCAGGGATCATGGATCAGTTTGAATCCATCAGAATACTTGAAGAGGTCATGCTGCCTTATGCTGAAGAGGAAATGCCCTTGAAATGGGGGTTCCAACAAGACAACGACCCCAAACACACCAGTAAACGTGCAACATCTTGGTTCCAGACCAACAAGATGGACGTTATGGAGTGGCCAGCCCAATCCCCGGATCTTCATCCAATAGAAAACTTGTGGGGTGACATCAAAAATGCCGTTTCTGAGGCCAAACCAAGAAATAGAGAAGAACTGTGGAATGTGGTCCAATCATCCTGGGCTGGAATACCTGATCACAGGGGCCAGAAGTTGGGGGACTCCATGCAACACAGATGTACAGCAGTTCTCAGAAACAGTGCGACTACAACCAAATATTCATGAAGTCATTCAAAGGAAAGCAAAATCTTCAAACATTTCTCAGTTTATATAGTGAATGTTTGAGTTTGTAAAGAAGAATACAAACACTGAGATTATTTTGAACCGTCTAATCACTTTTCTTCCATTTTTTTAGAGGAACAACACAAATTTGATGTATTTTTCTTCATGTTGTGATTTGGAATAGAATGTGTCGTGTTCCCAATGCATTTGTGTGGATGGAAATAAAAGCTATTAGAAGGATTTTCAGCTTTAGTCACTTTTTTCAACACACTGCTAATATTTTGAACACAACTGTATATAATGCGAGGCCCCCAACAGCCACAAATGACTCAAATGGGGTCAAAGCAAGCGGACAGGTTAGAAAACATTATCCAATTGCCGTTGCTTCTCTGGAATTAAGAGATCTTAATACCTACTGGCCATCCATATACAGCAAAGGCAATGCGTATTTACTCCCCAGCTGATTTTGAATGTTTGCCCACTCACAAAGGAATGATCGGTCTAAAAATCTAATTCCTCACTGTTCTCATGATCATTGACCAGTGTCTGCATCATTCAGATGTTCAGTGGCAGACTTCAGACGGGCCTGGACATGTGCTTTCTTGAGCAGAGGGACCGTGCGGGCACTGCAGGATTTCAGTCCTTGTCGGCGTAGTGTGTTACCAATTGTTCTCTTGGTGACTGTGGTCCCAGCTGCCTGGAGATCATTGACAAGATCCTCACGTGTAGTTCTGGGATGATTCCTCCCTGTTCTCATGATCATTGACACTCCACGAGGTGAGATCTTGCATGGTGCACCAGACCTAGGGAGACTGACACTTGTTTTGTGTTTCTTCCATTTGTGAATGATTGCACCAACTGTTGTCACCTTCTCACCAAGCTGCTTGGCCATAGTTTGGTAGCCCAGTCCAGCCTTGTGTAGGTCTACCATCTTGTCCCTGACATCCTTGGACAGCTCTTTGGTCTTTGCCATGGTGGAGAGTTTGGAATCTGATGGTTTGATGGCTCCTGTGGACAGGTGTCTTTTATACAGGTAACACAATGAGATTAGCAGCACTCCCTTTAAGAGACTGCTTCTAATCTCAGCTTGTTACCTGTATGAGAGACACCTGGGAGCCAGAAGTCCTGCTGAATGATAGGGGATCAAATCCTTCCTGATATATCTTGGAGGGTGACAAGTATACTTGTTCTCTAAAAATGACGAGTGGGATAGAAAGGGGTGAAAACCTACCCAATCACAGGCAGTGTATGTATAAGTGGTGTTTTGCACTTGCAGGTTGCAGGAAAAGCTTGGCTTGGTGTGGTGATGGTGAATGTGGCACACATATAAATAATGCTTCAAGGGTAACTCCACTATGGCACCATGAGTAGTAAGACCCATTGGTCACAGATCTGACCCTTTCTGAGCGACTGAAAACAAGTGACACTTCAAGGGTAACTCCACTATGGCACTATGAGTGGTAAGACCCGTTGGTCACAGATCTGACCCTTTTTGAGTGACTGAAAATAAATTACACTTCAAGGGTAACTCCACTATGGCACTATGAGTGGTAGGACCCATTGGCCACATATCTAGCCCTTTCTGAGTGACTGAAAACAAGTGACACTTCAAGGGTAACTCCACTATGGCACCATGAGTGGTAAGACCCATTAGTCACAGATCTGACCCTTTCTGAGCAACTGAAAACAAGTGACACTTCAAGGGTAACTCCACTATGGCACCATGAATGGTAGGACCCATTGGTCACAGATCTGACCCTTTCTGAGCGACTGAAAATAAATTACACTTCAAGGGTAACTCCACTATGGCACTATGAGTGGTTAGACCCATTGGCCACATATCTAGCCCTTTCTGAGTGACTGAAAACAAGTGACACTTCAAGGGTAACTCCACTATGGCACCATGAGTGGTAAGACCCATTAGTCACAGATCTGACCCTTTCTGAGCAACTGAAAACAAGTGACACTTCAAGGGTAACTCCACTATGGCACCATGAATGGTAGGACCCATTGGTCACAGATCTGACCCTTTCTGAGCGACTGAAAATAAATTACACTTCAAGGGTAACTCCACTATGGCACTATGAGTGGTTAGACCCATTGGTCACAGATCTGACCCTTTCTGAGCAACTGAAAACAAGTGACACTTCAAGGGTAACTCCAATATGGCACTATGAGTGGTAAGACCCATTGGTCACAGATCTGACCCTTTTTGAGCGACTGAAAACAAACAACACTTCAAGGGTAACTCCACTATGGCACCATGAGTGGTAAGACCCATTGGTCACAGATCTGACCCTTTTTGAGCAACTGAAAATAAATTACACTTCAAGGGTAACTCCACTATGGCACTATGAGTGGTAGGACCCATTGGCCACATATCTAGCCCTTTCTGAGTGACTGAAAACAAGTGACACTTCAAGGGTAACTCCACTATGGCACCATGAGTGGTAAGACCCATTAGTCACAGATCTGACCCTTTCTGAGCAACTGAAAACAAGTGACACTTCAAGGGTAACTCCACTATGGCACCATGAATGGTAGGACCCATTGGTCACAGATCTGACCCTTTCTGAGCGACTGAAAATAAATTACACTTCAAGGGTAACTCCACTATGGCACTATGAGTGGTTAGACCCATTGGCCACATATCTAGCCCTTTCTGAGTGACTGAAAACAAGTGACACTTCAAGGGTAACTCCACTATGGCACCATGAGTGGTAAGACCCATTAGTCACAGATCTGACCCTTTCTGAGCAACTGAAAACAAGTGACACTTCAAGGGTAACTCCACTATGGCACCATGAATGGTAGGACCCATTGGTCACAGATCTGACCCTTTCTGAGCGACTGAAAATAAATTACACTTCAAGGGTAACTCCACTATGGCACTATGAGTGGTTAGACCCATTGGTCACAGATCTGACCCTTTCTGAGCAACTGAAAACAAGTGACACTTCAAGGGTAACTCCAATATGGCACTATGAGTGGTAAGACCCATTGGTCACAGATCTGACCCTTTTTGAGCGACTGAAAACAAACAACACTTCAAGGGTAACTCCACTATGGCACCATGAGTGGTAAGACCCATTGGTCACAGATCTGACCCTTTTTGAGCAACTGAAAATAAATTACACTTCAAGGGTAACTCCACTATGGCACTATGAGTGGTAGGACCCATTGGCCACATATCTAGCCCTTTCTGAGTGACTGAAAACAAGTGACACTTCAAGGGTAACTCCACTATGGCACCATGAGTGGTAAGACCCATTAGTCACAGATCTGACCCTTTCTGAGCAACTGAAAACAAGTGACACTTCAAGGGTAACTCCACTATGGCACCATGAATGGTAGGACCCATTGGTCACAGATCTGACCCTTTCTGAGCGACTGAAAATAAATTACACTTCAAGGGTAACTCCACTATGGCACTATGAGTGGTTAGACCCATTGGTCACAGATCTGACCCTTTCTGAGCAACTGAAAACAAGTGACACTTCAAGGGTAACTCCAATATGGCACTATGAGTGGTAAGACCCATTGGTCACAGATCTGACCCTTTTTGAGCGACTGAAAACAAACAACACTTCAAGGGTAACTCCACTATGGCACCATGAGTGGTAAGACCCATTGGTCACAGATCTGACCCTTTTTGAGCAACTGAAAATAAATTACACTTCAAGGGTAACTCCACTATGGCACTATGAGTGGTAGGACCCATTGGCCACATATCTAGCCCTTTCTGAGTGACTGAAAACAAGTGACACTTCAAGGGTAACTCCACTATGGCACCATGAGTGGTAAGACCCATTAGTCACAGATCTGACCCTTTCTGAGCAACTGAAAACAAGTGACACTTCAAGGGTAACTCCACTATGGCACCATGAATGGTAGGACCCATTGGTCACAGATCTGACCCTTTCTGAGCGACTGAAAACAAACAACACTTCAAGGGTAACTCCACTATGACAGTCATAGTTACTATGAGTGGTAAGACCCCTCGGTCACAGATCCATCCCTTTTCAGACCGATCATTGATCATTTCCAGGCCAGCCGATCATCTCGTACAGCAGGTCCATGTTTGTTTTCAGCATCACACACAGTACAATCCCATGATGAACAATCCCAGTTTGTCATTAAAAAAAAAAAAAAAAAAAAAAAGCTCCCCTTGTACGGCCTTGTTTGAACAGATATGTCAGACAGGCAGGCGATAAAGAGATTAAACATTGAGAGGGATGAGGAGTCAGATGAGACGGAGCGGAGGAGAATCGGGGATGAGCAGAGATATGACAGCCATACAAATAAAGAAGGAAGCGTTGAGCGGTAAGCCGAGCGCAGGAAATAGAGGCGGAATGTGATCCTGTGAAGGTGGGGAGAGAGATGGACCAGACAAGGGGCCCATTTATTATGGTGAATAAGTAATCTGAGAATTTATGATGCTGGTTCTCCGTTACCGCACAATTTATATTACAGGAGGAAATTAAGGGGAGCGGGGAGAGAGGCTGGGCGACCATCTTTCTATGTTACTGCTTGTCTGCCATTTGCAAATCATTATTAATTGAGGCCGGGGAGGCTTGTTCGGCAGGGGCAGTTGTGCCTGGACAGTACGAACAGACACATATCTCTTCATCAAGGCCCGAGCCTCGCGCTGGCCTCAGCCAATTACCCCTCCCTGATTGGGCTCAGAGAAGGAGCGGAGGGTGTACCTCCCCCGTCTTCTTAACAAATTAAGGAATAAATAGGATTTCCACACGTGGGGCGTACAGGAGCAGGGAGGCGGTAATGAGAAACAATATATCACAATCAGGTCGACAGCTCTATTCATACGGAGACAGCATCCTCTCCCTCTTTATCAGCTCATCCTGAATGATAGGACCTGCTCCGTCCCAGAAACGGGCAAACAGCCTAAGCCATGCAAAACTACACCAACCAGGTCAGATGGCTGCTGATTAGTCCTCAGGCCAACCAGGAGGAGTGGACCCACACTAAGCCAACAATAGAAGGTCTCCAGTCATGGTAGAAGCATTGTCCAGAAACATTTCAGGAACTTTTGGAGTTCCAAGTTCCTTTGGCCATTATTCTGGGACCTCAGATGGACTCCAGAACTGATATCTGGGAGTGGGTCCCACCAATAGGAGGCTTCACCTAGAGTTAACATCAGTTCTCAAAGAAAACTTTGACTTAAAGAAACACTAAAAGGTTGAAGACATCTATGGGCTGTTCTCCATTTAGATTTATTTAACATTGTCTAAAAATGGTTTAATTATTCTTCACACTACAATTCCATCAACATTTTCAAGTCTGACCAATCAAATTTTTGAGCATCTGGTAAAAAAAAGATCTTTCACTCTCAACTTAATGATACTGAGTTCCTCATCATGGACCTGCGGTTGTACCCTGCGGGATCCCCCCCACTACCCCCTCCCTTTTTCCTTTTCTTGCCCCATTTCTCTTCATTCATTTCTACAAATAGTTTTTTTTTGGTTTTGTACCTCCATAGGCTCTTCTCATTTTTCTGGTTTGTATGAAGAACTTGGACCAGCTTCTTCCACCAGGTTTTGGATGCCTCTGATCATACATGAAGTGCAGACCCTGCATACTTGAGCACCTTTTTTTGTGCTACTATGCATTCATGTCCTGGTTTTGACAGTTTGGTCCTTTTTCCTTTTCTCTTCTCCATCTCTCTTCTTTTTTCCTTTCTACAAATAGTTTTTTTGGTTTTGTACCTCCACAGGCTCTTCTCATTTTGCTGGTTTGTACGGAGAACTTGGACCAGCTTCTTCCACCAGGTTTTGGGTGCCTCTGATCATATACGAAGTGCAGACCCTGCATACTTCAGCATCTTTTTTTTGTTCTACTATACATTCATGTCCTGGTAGTGACAGTTTGGTCCTTTTTCCTTTTCTTGCCCCATCTCTCTTCTTTTTTCCTTTGTACAAATTGTTTTTTTGGTTTTGTACCTCCATGGGCTCTTCTCATTTTGCTGGTTTGTACGGAAAACTTGGACCAGCTTCTTCCACCAGATTTTGGGTGCCACTGATCATACATGAAGTGCAGACCCTGCATACTTGAGCACCTTTTTTTTGTGATACTATGCATTCATGTCCTGGTTGTGACAGTTTGGTCCTTTTTCCTTTTCTTGCCCCATTTCTCTTCTTTTTTCCTTTCTACAATAAAGTTTTTTCGGTTTTGTACCTCCATAGGCTATTCTCATTTTTCTGGTTTGTACGGAGAACTTGGACCAGCTTCTTCCACCAGGTTTTGGGTGCCTCTGATCATACATGAAGTGCAGACCCTGCATACTTGAGCACCTTTTTTTGTGCTACTATGCATTCATGTTCTGGTAGTGACAGTTTTCTCCTTTTTCCTTTTCTTGCGCCATCTCTCTTCTTTTTTCCTTTCTACAAATTGTTTTTTTGGTTTTGTACCTCCATAGGCTCTTCTCATTTTTCTGGTTTGTATGGAGAACTTGGACCAGCTTCTTCCAGCAGGTTTTGGGTGCCTCTGATCATACATGAAGTGCAGACCCTGCATATTTGAGCACCTTTTTTTGTGCTACTATACATTCATGTCCTGGTTGTGACAGTTTCATTGACGGTAGTTGTTACACCGCCCCTTTGCCTTTGTAATTGTAGGCTTATCGGCCCATTTTTCTTCTCTCCTATTGTCTCATTGGCGTCTGTTACTTTTGATGTCGTTGTCTTTTTGCCGTCTGTAAATTTTATTTCTTGGAAAATTTCAATAAACACTTTGTAAAAGTAAAAAAAAAAAAGGTGTTTTTGTATTTGATTTATTATCCAATAATTAGACTAATGTCGTATTTATTTGGGTTTTTCAAAGGATGGCGGCGCACACGGACGCAGCGACTAAGGCAGAGAGGAGCTACATGTGTGGGATGGAGTGTTATTCTGAACTGTTTCTATAAATATGTGTGAAGTTTATTTGAGTTTTCCTCCTTTTTTTGTAGTTTCGTTGTGCATTTTATTTGCAATGACGATAAATCTCTATCTTATCTGCTGATAACGTTTCCAATTCCATCTCAATCGTAGACTGAATACGGAAACTCTCCCATTAGGCAATGCCAAGCACGCGTATCGCGGTCCACCTTTTTTTTTGTTTTCTAATGATCAAATTACCAATTTTACGATTACATTTTTTTTTTCTATAAATTTTATTGTGTTAGCGGATGACTCTCCACCCGACACAACCGAATCTCCCACTTTCCTCGGCCAGCACTGCATCCACAAGTCCTTCTCTTGAAAAACTTCTCATTTGCCTTTTCCTGCGGTGGTAAGTCAAAAAGTCAAAGCATGATCCTCATTTCTCCTTTTTAAACGTAAATCAAAAAGTAGAAGCGCGGCCCTCAAAGCGGAGAGGTACATTTCAGCGGGTTTGAGCTGAGAAGTAAAAACTTGATTCTGCAGAAGGCTGAGGCCCTTCATCTTACACGGAGACTGGCCTATTTTTAAACACCCGCACCAAATCACTGGCACTGCCTTTGTCTGTGTTCGGCAGCAGAGAGATCAAACCCAGCATTCCCTGAGCCGTCCTTTCTCTCCCGGAGAGTCTGGCTTGGTGCGAGGAATTTGTGACACAAAGACAGCTCTTTGAAGGCCCTGAAAACTGTTTTATTAAAAGAGTTCTAAAACTCATTTAAAGTCAGTAGAAGCAGGAGATGAGCTGCCCCAGATATGGGGGGTGAGATGCCGGTGACGGGCAAATTCTACGCACGGCGCCCTCGAAAAATGTGATGCCACATGGTACAATTTGTGCCATTTCAAGGCAGGACGGGCCTATGGCCTCCCGCAGCTTGCCCCGAATCTCATGTTGGGAGGTTGAGGCGAAGGGAGTTGTTAACTAGAACCAGGCCCTAAGGTAGCCAAGAGCTCAACAACTAAAATATAGTCGACTCGCTTCGCTTTATGAATCGTAGGAGCGGATAACCTGGAATCCTTTCCAGAACCTCATTAAAAAAAAAAAAAAAAAAAAAGATTGAGTAAGAAAAATAATTAAACTGCCCATTAATTAGTAGAAATGGACACATTAAAGATAAACTTCAATACATACAGTGAATTCAGAAAGTATTCAGACCCCCTTTGCTTTGTTCAATGTTATGTTGCAGCCTATTACTACAATTGTATAAATTCTTAACATATGTAGCGCAGCGTTCGGAATGATGTATATGGGCCCACCTATTATAGTAAATACAGAGTGGTACAGAGATGCCCAAAATCACCAGTATTATTGACGACAGAGAGTATAAATGATGTCCTAAACAACCGTGTAGTGGTTAAATTATATCAGACACATTGAAAAGTTTCGTAATACACAGTGCAGGTAATAGTCCAAACAATATTTGATGGGTGATGAAATCACAAGTGGGTTGAATAGAGGTGACTTGATTAAATCCCAGTGAAGACTGTGATCCGGTGTCGTGCAGGAATAATGAGTAAATTGCACACTCACCAGAGGCGCATTTATGTCATATGCAACAGAGGTCCCCTCAATCATGGATGGAATGTAGCCTGGAATGGACAACTCCTCAGTGGATGGTAAACCCCTAGAGGTCCCCTTTAAAGGCTTGGCTACAGACGGGATCTGCTGGGTACAGCTCTCCTCTGGGCCCTGGGATGGTCACCTGGTGGTCCTGGGGGGTTTAAAATGCTCAACGTAGAGCAGAAAAAAGTACCCATGGTGTAGCAATTTGATCCAAAGTGATAATTAATTTATTAAAAATTTAAGGTAAAAACACACTTTTTAGGTACTGGAGTACAAAATCATCCTTGTGCACAACGGGTGCAATAATGGTAGAATGCAGCATAAAACATGAACACTGACCAGCTGGTAGTAAAGGGTGGCCACTGGACCTCCTTGATCCGGTGGCTTGACGTCACGGCTAGCAGGGGCTCTTTAAATTGATTTGTTTTCCTCATGAATCTACACTGAGTACCTCATAATGACAAAGTGAAAACAGAATTTTAGAAATGTCTGTGAATATCTGAAAAAAAAAAAAAAGTCTCCATGCTGGCTTTCAGAGAGCCTCTCTGCCATAAGGCCCAGAACGGTTGAGGGCTGCAGTGATGGTTGTCCTTCTGGAACTTTGTCCCATGTCCATACAGGACCTCTAGAAGTCATAGTGACCATCGGCTTTTTGGGTCACCTCTCTACTTTTGACGTTCTCCAAACACGTCTGGAATCAAACCATCACTTCTGTACACCTTTCGTTGAAGATTCATCATGGCACCAACATAAAAGAGTTCTACCTGAAGAACCGACACCACAGTTGCTACCTCTAGTTGCCAAACATCTGAGAACTACCAAGCTAGGAGGCCGTCAATGGATGACATACGTGATTACAGGAACTAATGGGCTTTGGCAAGAAAGCAGGTTCTCAGGGTTTTTCTTTGGATGGATGCCTTTTAGACCTTTCTTGCCAAAATATTTTAGTTTCTGTAATCACATACCCCACCTATCGATGGGCAAATAGGTGAATGGATGCTACTACCTACCTCAATTACCGCTCCACTGCTCAGACTTGGAAGCTGCAGATGCCCCTGGGGTTAGAATTGGAAACAGGACAGGTCGGCACCCGGGATAATATCCAACCGTATACTTCTTTATTATAATAGCATGTACATAGCTAAAAACAGGCAACGCATTTTGGACAAATAGTCCTTAGCCGTGACTAATTGTCCGAAACATGTTGGCTATTTTTAGCTATGTAGATGCTGCTATAATAAAGAAGTATACAGTTGGATATTATCCCGAGTGCCGATCTTTCCTGTTTCCAATTCTAACCCCAGGGGCATCTGCAGCTTCCAAGTCTGAGCAGTGGAGCGGTAATTGAGGGAGGCAGTAGCGTCCATACACCTCCAGTTTTCCCTGGAAACTCAACCAAGCCTCTTCAACCATCCACGCGTTTCCCAAGTGGACAGAGGATCGGGCACCCAAGAGCACTGGGAGTGACCACCTGAAAATCTGCGGGGACACGGTCATATTCTCCTAAGAGCTAAGGCTGCACATACCAATCCCTTACGGTAATCTTCAACCTCAACGGATATAAGTTACAGAAACAATTTCTTGATTGATGCTAATTGTTTATGTTCAAAGCTCAACCACACCGTAAGGGCATCTCCACCATTCTAACTTTTCTCCTTTCTGCTATGCGTGTTTCCCAAGGTTCCTCTAGGTCAGACATTCTCAACCAGGGTTCAATGGATCCCTTGAGTTCCACCAGAGGATGCTAGGGGGTTCCTTAACCATTAGCCGCCCGGCCAATGGCCGTTTGGCGGCTTCAAATGCGCTCCTGTATTCCGGGTGCACGCCATTTGGCGTGCTCCCGCACATGCGCAGTTTGCGCTAATGCAGAGCGGCGCAGCAGCGCGATCTGTCATCGGCCGTGCACCTTGGACACGGCCGCTGACAGATCCGAGTACCGTCTCCCGTAGCTGGTACCATGTGACCTGCTGTGACCAATCACAGCAGGTCACATGATAGTTGTATACAATGGATGGCTTCATTCATGATGCCATCCATTGTATACTAGTGCCTAGCTGTGAATGGTTGCAGCTAATCACATGCACATGTCATGTGATTAGCTGTGACCAAATCACAGCTAAGCACAAAAAAAAAAAGAAAGCTGAATGAATCGATTTCATTCAGCTAAATGCTTGCTTATAGCAAAGTAATTCTTTGCTATAAGCAAACTGTGTAAAAAAAAAAAGAAAAAAAAATACTGATCACTTCCCCAAAGTAGTACAATGTTACTATGGTAACATTGTACTACTTTGGTCATAGTAAAATATGAAAAAAAAATCTTAAAAAAAATAAAAAAAAATGTAATAAAAAATTAACTATAATAAAAAAATAAAAAAAAAAATATATATTTTTTTTTTTTCATACTGTCACCAGTCAGTGTCCCTGTTCATCGCCATGCCAGTTATATGAAGACGCTGTACTGCACTGGTGACAGTATGTAAAAAAAAAAATAGTGAAAATAATTTTTTTAATTTTTTCATTTTCCGAAAAATTATGACAAAAAAATACAACTTCAAAAAACTCGCCATTCCTCTTATGAAGTACATCGGACTGTCTACTCTGCAAAAAGGGGTCATTTGGGGGATATCTGTACTGTCCTGACATTTGGGGGATATCTGTCCTGTCCTGACATTTGGGGGATATCTGTCCTGTCCTGACATTTGGGGGATATCTGTACTGTCCTGACATTTGGGGGATATCTGTACTGTCCTGACATTTGGGGGATATCTGTACTGTCCTGACATTTGGGGGATATCTGTACTGTCCTGACATTTGGGGGATATCTGTACCGTCCTGACATTTGGGGGATATCTGTACCGTCCTGACATTTGGGGGATATCTGTACTGTCCTGACATTTGGGGGATATCTGTACTGTCCTGACATTTGGGGGATATCTGTACTGTCCTGACATTTGGGGGATATCTGTACTGTCCTGACATTTGGGGGATATCTGTACCGTCCTGACATTCTTGGACCTCAAGAAATTAGATTGGCTGTCAGTACTTCAGGATTGATCAATATTCAGATCTATACCATAGTTTGTGAACTCTATAACTTTCCTAAAAACTAAATAATACATCCTAATTTGGGTTATTTTCACCAAAGACATGTAGCAGAATACATCTCGGCCTAAATTTATGAAGAACAATTATTTATTTGTAAACTTTTATAACAGAAACAAAGAAAAATGTGTTTTTTTCCCCAAAATTTTTGGTCTTTTTTTGTTAATTTAGCAAAAAATAAAAACCCCGGCGGGGATTAAATACCACCAAAGAAAGCTCTAGTTGTGTGAAGAAAATGATAAAATTTTAGTTTGGGTACAATGTTGTATGACCGCGCAATTGTCATTCAAAGTGTGAGAGCGCTGAAACGTGAAAAATGGCCTGGGGGGGGTAAAATCACACGGTATTGAAACGGTTAAGCCGACTGACCTACCACTTTATGGTGCCTGAATATTACGAGGACCAACACCACTTGGCAAAGCCAGCACCATGACACTAATTATTTTTTCAGCTGTCTGTAAGAGTTGCATTCTTCACGCTGATCACCGATGTCAGGGGCTTTTGTGCCATTGATCTCCAATAAACTGGGTTTAGGGTTCTTCGATAACTGAAAATTATTTTAGATGTTCCTCTGTGGTAAAAAGGTTGAGAAGGGCTGCTCTAGGTTTTTCTCTTTATCTTTCACCCATGGGAACAACATTTAAGATCACCAAGATGGGTCTCCTTGCCTCCAGCCAAAACAAGATCTGGAAACCATCCAAATACCAACATGGCAAACTGTGGCTGACATAAAACAGTCTGTACCTTTACCCTCCTCTGTGAATCAGTGAGAAGGTGCCGGGGAAGGTGCCCGGCGTGGACACGACTTTAACAAAGGAGCCGGAAAATGCTCTATTAAGTTTTCATTTACATTCTGAAGAGCGGCTCCTTCCCTTGTCCCTGCGAGAAAGGTAATGATCTCTTCACTGCACATTACACATCACACGGGTCAGGAGGAAAAGTTGCGCCAGCTTCAGATACGTCGGGGTCGTTACAAGGACGGTTCAAATCTTCTAAACTTTTCCGGAGATCTGATCACAAGGGGAGAAGTGGACCTGTCATGTCACATTGGATCACAGGGTTATGGTGCAGATGGAGATACTGCCAGTGTTAGTTTTTAGATTCACTTGGAGAGCGATCAGCGATGGAAAGTCGATGTGATCTGCTTAAAGCAAACCTGTCATGGGAGCAATCAGGATGCCGTCATTGCGGACCATCTTATGACAATGCTAGTTACCTGGCCTGAAACAACTATGTAGATCAGGAAAGCTGGAAAAGAGGCATAAGTTCAGAGTTAAGCCACTGGATCAGCCTGACAGCCAGGCAACTAGTACTTGTAGAAAGAGTCGGCATGTTGCTCCAAGGCAGAGTTTCTCAACCAGGGTGACGTGGCATCTTGAGCTGCCATTTGGGTTCCCCCAGGGTGCCATAAGTACAAGATCCAATTGTGACGGGAGTGACTTTGGGTGGGGGGCCCATGGAACACAGCTCACTTTGGAGAGGTGAGGAGACCCCTGTCTCAGCTCCCCATATCCCTTTTATGTGTAAGTCACCCTGTGCCTGTTAGGGGTACAGGGTGAAATGTCCTGATATTGTGTAAACATGTATAGGTGGGGGGTGGGGGTTGTTCATTGTTTACTGCTATGTGGTCCCATTGTTTTATTATGTGTTTGTGTATTGACTTGGTGGGGGGTGTTTCCAGCAGCCCTCCTGATTGGACTGTCTGTTGGGGTGTGTCTCTGATTGCTAAATTTGGTTTGCCCCGCCCTGTGTCCTTATGCAGGGAGGTGGGTTGTTCCCTTGAATGTATATATCTTGTGTTTGTGTTACAATAAAGCAGTCCATTTCCTGTTTTAAAACAAGTCTGGTGCTGTATCGTCTTGTATGGTCAGCGGTGGTGTCCGGGGATCTGTGTTCCGACAGGGAAGTGGGAGTCTAACGGAAATACCCTAGTGCAGTCGGGGTCCGGTTCCGTTACCCCAATTTCTAGTGGATCAGAGATGGATGAGAGGATTCTGTGATGGGAGGGAACTCTGTGATGGGGGCTCTCAGGTATAGGGGGAACTCGGATGTGATAGACTTTGTAATGGAGGAATTCTGTAACAATGGAGAGCCTCTGATGTCTAGGTGGGATGTTGATGTGAAAGGGGCTCTGACATGAAGGGGAAATTCTGATATAAAGGAGGCCTCTGACGTGAAGGCAGGATCTGATGTAAAGGTGGGACTCTGATATGAAGAAGGCTTCTGACATCATGGGGGGCTCTAAGGGGAACTCTGATATGAAGGGGGTACCTCTGATATAAAGGGGGTCTCTGACAAAATGGGGGGATGTGATGTGAAGGTGGGACTCTGATAAAAAGGGGGCTTCTGACATCATGGGGGGGAGTTTATGATATGAAGGGGAACTCTGACTTGATGGGTTCTCTCATTTATAGGGGGAACTCTGTAGGAGGCCTCTGACTCTGTGATGGGGGAACTCTGTGATGATGGAGAGCTTATGGTGTATAGGTGGGACTTGAATGTGAAGAGGGGACTTTGATTTGAAGGGGGGACTGTGATATAAAGGGGGCCTTTGATGTGATTGAGGGATCTGATGTGGAGGGGTGATTCTGATGTGACGGTGATACCTCTGATATTAGGGGGAGCTCTGACAATATGGGGTGCTGTGATGTGAAGGGGGTACCTGTGATGTGATGGGGGCCTCTGACAATATTGGGGGCTGTGATGTGAATAAGGTACCTCTGACAATATGGGAGGCTGTGATGTGAATGGGGTACCTCTGATATGAAGGGGGGCTCTGACAATATGGGGGGCTGTGATGTGAATGGGGTACCTCTGATATGAAGGGGGGCTCTGACAATATGGGGGGCTGTGATGTGAATGGGGTACCTCTGATATGAAGGGGGGCTCTGACAATATGGGGGGCTGTGATGTGAAGGGGGTACCTCTGATATGAAGGGGGGCTCTGACAATATGGGGGGCCGTGATGTGAAGGGGGTACCTCTGATATGAAGGGGGGCTCTGACAATATGGGGGGCTGTGATGTAAATGGGGTACCTGTGATGTGATGGGGCCTCTGACAATAATGGGGGCTGTGATGTGAATGGGGTATCTGTGATGTGACGGGGGCGTCTGACAATATGGGGGGCTGTGATGTGAATAAGGTACCTCTGATATGAAGGGGGCTCTGACAATATGGTGGGCTGTGATGTGAAGGCGGCCTCTGACAATATGAGGCCTGTGATGTGAATGGGGTACCTGTGATGTGAAGGGGGGCTCTGACAATATGGGGGCTGTGATGTAAATATGGTACCTGTGATGTGAAGGGGGCCTCTGACAATATGGGGGGCTGTGATGATTCTGATATGAAGGTGGCTCTAAAGTGGAGGGGGAGCTTCTGATGTGAAGGTGGTACCTCTGATATTAGGGGGGCATCTGATAATATGGGGGCTGTGATTTGAAGTGGGGACCTCTTACATAAAGGGGGGCCTCTGACATCATGGGGTGCTCTAAAGTGAAGGGGGCACTTTTGATATGATGGGGAGAACTCTGACGCGATGGAGGGACCTCTGATGTGAATGGGGGCTTCCGATGTGACATTAATTCCATCAAGGTGGTTGTGTGCATGGTCCCAGGCTCAGGAGTCCCATCGATAAGTAACTTTTATAGATTTTGCATTTCAGACTGGGGGGGCCCCCAGATTTTGCCAACTCCTAAAGGGTGCCGCCACTGAAAAATGGTTTAGAAACACTGATCTAAGGAATAGGTGATATAAAAGACACAAATGAATACAGTTCTGTAATAATTAATACATCATTAAATGTATTGTTTTACATAAAAGCAGTAAAAGTATCTAAATCTGACTTGGTATCAGCTTCTAGTAGCCCCTGTACAGCAGAGCTCAGACTAGGAGAAAAAGAAACAGCACAAATGGGCGTTGCCAAAGATAGTTCTCTGTTGGCATAGCTGCCAGTCACTGCCTGTAGGCGGGTCACAACTAGGTGCTCTGCAGATAGAACCCACCTACTAAAAGAAGCGTAATGTGAACTACCAAGAGAAGAAAATGTGACTACGAGTTGCTCCTCCTAGGGGGATGTGATCAGTGGTCACAATCAAAATTGGACTTTAAAAAACGAAGGAAAAGGTAAATCTGTGGCTTGCACATTAAAGTATCCTCTTCGCGGCTGGGGTTCCACTTTAACTCACCCCTCTGAAAAACGTCAAGGCAGAGACGTTCCTTCCTCATCCATAGAATGCCGGCCCTCGCCAGCGCGCCGTAGTTAAAGCCCCCAAACTGCTCCCATCGGTAACGGACGACCAGAAAGGCGTTCTGCCCCTTTAACCGGAGCGCGGGCGGTAATAAAGCCGTTATATAGTGACATTACAGAGAGCAGAGAACAAGCAAGGTTTGGGAAGAAAATTAAAACTCCTACCTTCTCATCATCCCATTAACAGAATGTTTTACTTCAGATCATTAAATATGTATATCTTATTACACGCCTTGTTAGAGTATTGAGCTTCATTGACTGATAATAAATTCTGGGCCTCGTCTCCACTATAAAGTTATCTGGAGGTGATGAGGGCTCAATAATCCAGCCATGCACATAATATGAGAGGAGCTTAAAAAAGATCATTACCTTATATGTCAAAATTAAAGTGAAATACGGCTTATTAACGCCGCTTCCTCCGCCGCGCTGGATGGCTCCTGTCAGGGACAAAACAATACACAGAACTGGACGTTTAACGGCAGATTGGCGTCCGCCACCGTTACAGGAGAGAGATTCGCCAAGATGGATTTTAAGGAGCAAATTCTTCCGGAAGGACTGATATTTTCTGTATGATGGAAACTGATTTCTGCGCTACATTTGTAGACACAGCGATCCGTCACATCGATACAAAGATAGATCTCCTTAGATACTATTTATGTTGGGTCATCCTGATAACCAGCCAGGAACGGGGACAAGGATACAAAGACAGATCTCCTTGGATACACTGTCACCTTGTTAGTAGATGGTCAGCCAATGAGCAGAGACGATGGACGTTACATTGATACAGAGACAGATCTCCTTGGGAACATTGTCACCTTGTTATTCTATGGTCATCCAATAATCGGAGACAATGGAGATTACGTTGATACAAAGAGATCTCCTTAGATACTATTTATGTTGGGTCATCCTGATAACCTGCCAGGACCGGGGACAATGATACAAAAATAGATCTTCATACATTGTCACTGTGTTAGTAGATGGTCATCCAATCGGCAGAAACGATTGACGTCATGTTGATACAAAGATAAATCTCCTTAGATACTATGTATGTTGGGTCATCCTGATAACCTGCCAGGAACGGGGACAATGATACAAAGACAGATCTCCTTGGATACATTGTCACCTTGTTATTATATGGTCATCCAATAATCAGAGACAATGGAGGTCACGTTGATACAAAGAGATCTTAGATACTATGTATGTTGGGTCATCTTGATAGCCTGACAGGACCGGAGACAATGATACAAAGACAGATCTCCTTGGATACATTGTCACCTTGTTAGATGGTCAGCCAATGAGCAAAGATAATGGACGTCACATCGATACAAAGATAGATCTCCTTAGATACTATTTATGTTGGGTCATCCTGATAATCTGCCAGGACCGGGGACAATGATACAAAAATAGATCTCCATACATTGTCACCATGTTAGTAGATGGTCATCCAATCAGCAGAGACGATTGACGTCACGTTGATACAAAGATAGATCTCCTTAGATACTATGTATGTTGGGTCATCCTGATAACCAGCCAGGACCGGAGACAATGATACAAAGACAGATATCCTTGGGAACATTGTCACCTTGTTATTAGATGGTCATCCAATGAGCGGAGACGATGGACGTCACGTTAATACAAAGATAGATCTCCTAAGATACTATTTATGTTGGGTCATCCTGATAACCGACCAGGACCAGGACAATGATACAAAGACAGATCTCCTTGGATACTATTTATGTTGGGTCATCTTGATAGCCTGACAGGACCGGGACAATGATACAAAGACAGATCTCCTTGGATACTATTTATGTTGGGTCATCTTGATAGCCTGACAGGATCGGGGACAAGGATACAAAGATAGATCTCCTTGGATACACTGTCACCTTGTTAGTAGATGATCAGCCAATGAGCAGAGACAATGGACATTACATTACTCCTTAGATACTATTTATGTTGGATCATCCTGATAACCTGCCAGGACCAGGGACAATGATACAAAAATAGATCTCCATACATTGTCACCGTGTTAGCAGATGGTCATCCAATCAGCAGAGACGATTGACGTCACGTTGGTACAAAGATAGATCTCCTTAGATACTATTTATGTTGGGTCATCCTGATAACCTGCCAGGACCAGGGACAATAATACAAAAGACAGATCTCCTTGGGAACATTGTCACCTTGTTAGTAGATGGTCAGCCAATGAGCGGAGACAATGGACGTCACGTTGATACAAAGATAGATCTCCTTAGATACTATTTATGTTGGGTCATCTGATAGCCTGACAGGACAATGATACAAAGACAGATCTCCTTGGATACATTGACACCTTGTTATTAGATGGTCATCCAATAATCGGAGACAATGGAGATTACGTTGATACAAAGAGATCTCCTTAGATACTATTTATGTTGGGTCATCCTGATAACCTGCCAGGACCAGGGACAATGATACAAAAATAGATCTCCATACATTGTCACTGTGTTAGTAGATGGTCATCCAATCGGCAGAAACGATTGACATCATGTTGATACAAAGATAGATCTCCTTAGATACTATGTATGTTGGGTCATCCTGATAACCTGCCAGGAACGGGGACAATGATACAAAGACAGATCTCCTTGGATACATTGTCACCTTGTTATTAGATGGTCAGCCAGTCGGCAGAGACGACTGACGTCATGTTGATACAAAGACAGATCTCCTTGGATACATTGTCACCTTGTTAGTAGATGGTCAGCCAGTCGGCAGAGACGACTGACGTCATGTTGATACAAAGATAGATCTCCTTAGATACTATGTATGTTGGGTCATCCCTATAACCTGCCAGGACCGGGGACAATGATACAAAGACAGATCTCCTTGGATACACTGTCACCTTGTTAGTAGATGGTCAGCCAATGAGCAGAGACGATGGACGTTACATTGATACAAAGATAGATCTCCTTAGATACTATGTATGTTGGGTCATCCTGATAACCTGCCAGGAACGGGGACAATGATACAAAGACAGATCTCCTTGGATACATTGTCACCTTGTTAGTAGATGGTCAGCCAATGAGCGGAGACGATGGACGTTACATTGATACAGAGACAGATCTCCTTAGATACTATTTATGTTGGGTCATCCTGATAATCTGCCAGGACCAGGGACAATGATAAAAAGACAGATCTCCTTGGATACATTGTCACCTTGTTATTATATGGTCATCCAATAATCAGAGACAATGGAGGTCACGTTGATACAAAGAGATCTTAGATACTATGTATGTTGGGTCATCTTGATAGCCTGACAGGACCGGAGACAATGATACAAAGACAGATCTCCTTGGATACATTGTCACCTTGTTAGATGGTCAGCCAATGAGCAAAGATAATGGACGTCACATCGATACAAAGATAGATCTCCTTAGATACTATTTATGTTGGGTCATCCTGATAATCTGCCAGGACCGGGGACAATGATACAAAAATAGATCTCCATACATTGTCACCATGTTAGTAGATGGTCATCCAATCAGCAGAGACGATTGACGTCACGTTGATACAAAGATAGATCTCCTTAGATACTATGTATGTTGGGTCATCCTGATAACCAGCCAGGACCGGAGACAATGATACAAAGACAGATATCCTTGGGAACATTGTCACCTTGTTATTAGATGGTCATCCAATGAGCGGAGACGATGGACGTCACGTTAATACAAAGATAGATCTCCTTAGATACTATTTATGTTGGGTCATCCCGATAACCGACCAGGACCGGGACAATGATACAAAGACAGATCTCCTTGGATACTATTTATGTTGGGTCATCCTGATAGCCGACCAGGACCGGGACAATGATACAAAGACAGATCTCCTTGGATACTATTTATGTTGGGTCATCCTGATAACCGACCAGGACCGGGACAATGATACAAAGACAGATCTCCTTGGATACTATTTATGTTGGGTCATCTTGATAGCCTGACAGGATCGGGGACAAGGATACAAAGATAGATCTCCTTGGATACACTGTCACCTTGTTAGTAGATGATCAGCCAATGAGCAGAGACAATGGACATTACATTACTCCTTAGATACTATTTATGTTGGATCATCCTGATAACCTGCCAGGACCAGGGACAATGATACAAAAATAGATCTCCATACATTGTCACCGTGTTAGCAGATGGTCATCCAATCAGCAGAGACGATTGACGTCACGTTGGTACAAAGATAGATCTCCTTAGATACTATTTATGTTGGGTCATCCTGATAACCTGCCAGGACCAGGGACAATAATACAAAAGACAGATCTCCTTGGGAACATTGTCACCTTGTTAGTAGATGGTCAGCCAATGAGCGGAGACGATGGACGTCACGTTGATACAAAGACAGATCTCCTTGGAAACATTGTCACCTTGTTAGTAGATGGTCAGCCAATGAGCAGAGACGATGGACGTTACATTGATACAAAGACAGATCTCCTTAGATACTATTTATGTTGGGTCATCCTGATAGCCTGACAGGATCGGGGACAAGGATACAAAAACAGATCTCCTTGAATACACTGTCACCTTGTTAGTAGATGGTCATCCAATGAGTGGAAACTATGGATATTACATTACTAAAAAAAAAATCTCCTTAGATACTATTTATGTTGGGTCATCCCTATAACCTGCCAGGACCGGGGACAATGACAGAAAAGACAGATCTCCTTGGAAACATTGTCATCTTATTAGTAGATAGTTAGTAAATAAGCAGAGACGATGTACGTTACGTTGATACATATCTCCTTGATACATATCTCCTTAGATACTATTTATGTTGGGTAATCCTGATAATCTGCCAGGACCGGGACAATGATACAAAGACAGATCTCCATACATTGTCACCTTGTTAGTAGATGGTCATCCAATGAGTGGAGACGATGGACGTTACCTTGATACAAAGATAGATCTCCTTAGATACTATTTATATTGAGTGACCCCAATATATAACCTACCAAGACCACAGACAATGGACGTTACATTGGCACAAAGATAGATCACCTAACATACTACTTACATTGCGCCATCCCTAACCCCTGCCATGACTGGAGACAATGGACATAACATTGATACAAAGATAGATCTCCTTAGATACATTGTCACTTTGTTAGTGGATGGTCAACCAATGAGCGGAGATAATGGACAATACATTCATACAAAAATACATTTCCTTAGAAACTCTTTATATTAAGTCATCCTGATAACCTGCCAGAACCGCAGACAGTGGACGTTACATTGATACAAAAATAGATCTCCATACATTGTCACCTTGTTAGCAGATGGACATCCAATGAGTGGAGATGATGGATTTACGTTGATACAAAGATAGATCTCCTTAGATACTATTTATATTGGGTCATCCTGATAATCTGCCAGGACCGGGAACAATGATACAAAAATAGATCTCCATACATTGTCACCGTGTTAGTAGATTGACATCCAATGAGCGGAGACGATGGACGATACGTTGATACAAAGATAGATCTCCTAAGATACTATTTATGTTGGGTCATCCCAATAACCTACCAGGACCACAGACAATGGATGTTACATTGGCACAAAGATCACCTAACATACTACTTACATTGGGTCATTCCTAACCCTCACCATGACCGGAGACAATGGACGTTACACTGACACAAAGATAGATCACCTAACATTCTACTTGCATTGGGTCATCCCTAACCTATGCCACCACTGGAGACAATGGACGTTACATTGATACAAAGATAGATCACCTAACATTCTACTTCTATTGGGTCATCCCGAACCTATGCCACCACTGGAGATAATGGGCGTTACATTGATACAAAGATAGATCTACTTAGCCACCATTGTGGCATGATTGTCCGAGGTGGACACAACTTCTTGGTTGGATTCCAGTGTTGCCCGCACTGAGAGGTGAAGGGTGTGCAGGCTAGTAGGCCTTATTAGCGTCCACTGTGCCCAGTGGGGATTGGACAGTGCACATCTATTGACTTATTGGGGTCTACATTGTTGATGACCAGATATCTATATGTATCTTTTGAGCAAATTACCAAATTCATCATATTACCCAGGGTCTGTCTGGAGACCAATCAATATTTTCCAATCTTTATGATTTAATTGTAATGTCATTACATGATGTTGTCCCCGCTTCCCTGATGTGCCTCCATGTCCGGACACCCACTCTGACGCAATCTGTTCCCTCCGATGACCAACTACAAAAATATGTGTTTTTATTGCAAAGAATTATGCGCCTCTCCATAGCTCCTGAAGAAGCGACTGAGAGTCGTGAAACATGCAGAGCCACTGTTCAGTTGAGGTTGTACTAGCACTATACTATGACAATATATCCGCGTTCAATCAACTACAAGATCATCCTAACCATCGGTGATCCATTTTTGGTACCAATCAGGTTATATGGTCATTTAGGAGCGGTAGGATTTCAAATGATACAATATTGAGGTGCAGTTTCCTGTTGTTGAAAATTGTGGTACTTATTTAGCATCATATTTTAGAAATCATTGTTATTTGGTGTAACTATGTGATTTGTCAATAAAGAGATTGAAGATTTTATTAAAAAAATGATGTTTAAGTCCCTATAAAGTCCATTTAGTTGCAATCACAATTTGGCTTCTTAGATACATTGTCACTATGTTAGTAGATGGTCAACCAATGAGCGGAGATGATGGACAATACATTGATACAAAAATAGATACTATTTATATTGAGTCATCTCGATAACCTACCAGGGCCGGACACAATGGACGTTACTTTGATACAATGATAGATCTCCTTAGATACATTGTCACCTTATTAACAGATGGTCATCCAATGAGCGGAGACGATGGACGTTACATTGACACAAAATTAGATCTCCTAACATACTACTTACATTGAGTCATCCCTATAACCTGTCAGGACCAGACACAATGGACGTTACATTGATACAAAGATATATCTCCTTAGATACTATTTATATTGGGTCATCCCTATAACCTGCCAGGACCAGGGACAATGGACGTTACATTGATACAAAGATAGATCTCCTTAGATACTATTTATATTGGGTCACCCCAATAACCTGCCAGGACCAGGAACAATGGACGTTACATTGATACAAAGATAGATCTCCTAACATACTACTTACATTGGGTCACCCCAATAACCTGCTAGGACTGGAGACAATGGACGTTACATTGATACAAAGATAGATCTCCTAACATACTACTTACATTGGGTCACCCCAATAACCTGCTAGGACTGGAGACAATGGACGTTACATTGATACAAAGATAGATCTCCTTAGATACTATTTATATTGGGTCATCCCTATAACCTGCCAGGACCAGGGACAATGGACGTTACATTGATACAAAGATAGATCTCCTTAGATACTATTTATATTGGGTCACCCCAATAACCTGCCAGGACCAGGGACAATGGACGTTACATTGATACAAAGATAGATCTCCTAACATACTACTTACATTGGGTCACCCCAATAACCTGCTAGGACTGGAGACAATGGACGTTACATTGATACAAAGATAGATCTCCTAACATACTACTTACATTGGGTCACCCCAATAACCTGACAGGACTGGAGACACTGGACGTTACATTGATACAAAGATAGATCTCCTTAGATACATTGTCACTTTGTTAGTAGATGGTCGGATGAGCGGAGACGATGGATGCAACATTGTACGTTTTGCACATTTTAAGCATTGTATATTTTACTGATTTCATGGACTATGCTATGTGACAAAGGGGAGGACAGGGAATGTTTTATTTTTGTATATTAAAATAATAAAACTTGAATAATAATAAAAATGTATTATAAATAAACCTGAAGATGGATCAGAGACTCTCTATGTCTCACCTGGACACATCAAAGCTTCTATTTATTGAAGGTGGATTGGTGTCTCTCCATGTCTCATCTGGACACATCGAAGGTTCTATTTATTGAAGGTGGATTGGGGTCTCTCCATGTCTCATCTGGACACATCGAAGGCTTTATTTATTGAAGGTGGATTGGTGTCTCTCCATGTCTCATCTGGACACATCGAAGGTTCTATTTATTGAAGGTGGATTGGGGTCTCTCCATGTCTCATCTGGACACATCGAAGGCTTTATTTATTGAAGGTGGATCGGAGATCCTCCACGTCTCAACTGGACACATCGAAGGTTCTATTTATTGAAGGTGGATGGATCGGAGATCCTCCACGTCTCAACTGGACACATCAAAGGTTCTATTTATTGAAGGTGGATTGGGGTCTCTCCATGTCCAACCTGGACACATCTAAGGTTCTATTTATTGAAGGTGGATCGGGGTCTCTCCATGTCTCACCTGGACACATCAAAGCTTCTATTTATTGAAGGTGGATCGGGGTCTCTCCATGTCTCACCTGGACACATCAAAGCTTCTATTTATTGAAGGTGGATTGGGGTCTCTCCATTTCTGACCTGGACACATCAAAGTTTCTATCTATTGATGATGGATTGGGGTCTCTCCATGTCCCACCTGCACACATCGAAGGTTCTATTTATTGAAGGTGGATTGGGGTCTCTCCATGTCTCATCTGGACACATCGAAGGCTTCATTTATTGAAGGTGGATCGGAGATCCTCCACGTCTCAACTGGAAACATCAAAGGTTCTATTTATTGAAGGTGGATTGGGGTCTCTCCATGTCCAACCTGGACACATCTAAGGTTCTATTTATTGAAGGTGGATCGGGGTCTCTCCATTTCTGACCTGGACACATCAAAGTTTCTATTTATTGATGATGGATTGGGGTCTCTCCATGTCCCACCTGCACACATCGAAGGTTCTATTTATTGAAGGTGGATTGGGGTCTCTCCATTTCTGACCTGGACACATCAAAGTTTCTATTTATTGATGATGGATTGGGGTCTCTCCATGTCCCACCTGCACACATCGAAGGTTCTATTTATTGAAGGTGGATTGGGGTCTCTCCATGTCTCACCTGGACACATCTAAGGTTCTATCTATTGAAGGTGGATTGGGGTCTCTCCATGTCCCACCTGGACACATCGAAGGTTCTATTTATTGAAGGTGGATTGGGGTCTCTCTGTGTCCCACCTGGACACATTGAAGGTTCTATTTATTGAAGGTGGATCGGGGTCTCTCCATGTCCCACCTGCACCCATTGAAGGTTCTATTTATTGAAGGTGGATCGGGGTCTCTCCATGTCCCACCTGGACACATCAAAGTTTCTATTTATTGAAGGTGGATGGATCGGAGATCCTCCACATCTCAACTGGACACATCAAAGGTTCTACTTATTGAAGGTGGATTGGGGTCTCTCCATGTCCCACCTGGACACATCGAAGGTTCTATTTATTGAGGGTGGATCGGGGTCTCTCCATGTCCCACCTGGACACATCAAAGGTTCTATTTATTAAGGGTGGATTGAGGTCTCTCCATGTCCACCTGGATACAATGAAAGTTCTATTTAGAAATGTATAGAATTGTATCATATTGATCCTTGATGTGCTTGTCGAATAACAACATTCCAGCCAACTTATTGCCGTGTTTCCAATATGTGGACAAAGTTAAAATATTAACCCCATAGAAAGCCGTTATTGTCCACGAAGGAAATCCAGAGAAGAAATTAGATTTCAGATCTTGAGTGTCTGTTTTCAGCACCCCGACTCTTTGACCCGGCTTCATTGACCCTTTGTATGTGTAGCTACCTATCACGATCTACCTGCACGGCATAGAGAAGCACAGAGACCCATTGATGACATCGCCAGGTCTATAATAAGGTAGATTGTGGGCTGGAAAGAGCAGGGCCCTCGAACCCCTCGTGTATTGTATTGTTACTGTCTTGTCTCATGTTCTGTCCCCACTACAATGTACAGCGCTGAGCAAACCTTCTGCCGCTATATAAATACTGTATAATAATCGGGAAAATGGAAAGATTTTATTTGAACATCTTATTATCACGTTGATCGGGGGGAGGGGCAATGGGGAATAAAATCAGATGAAACTTCAGATGTGATGAGGGGGGGAGGGGCAATGGGGAATAAAATCAGATGAAACTTCAGATCAGATGAGGGGGGGAGAGGCAATGGGGAATAAAATCAGATGAAACTTCAGATCAGATGAGGGGGGGAGAGGCAATGGGGAATAAAATCAGATGAAACTTCAGATCAGATGAGGGGGGGAGAGGCAATGGGGAATAAAATCAGATGAAACTTCAGATCTGATGAAGGGGGGAGAAGCAATGGGGAATAAAATCAGATGAAACTTCAGATCAGATGAGGGGGGGAGGGGCAATGGGGAATAAAATCAGATGAAACTTCAGATCAGATGAGGGGGGGGAGAAGCAATGGGGAATAAAATCAGATGAAACTTCAGATCAGATGAGGGGGGGAGGGGCAATGGGGAATAAAATCAGATGAAACTTCAGATCAGATGAGGGGGGGAGGGGCAATGGGGAATAAAATCAGATGAAACTTCAGATCAGATGAGGGGGGGAGGGGCAATGGGGAATAAAATCAGATGAAACTTCAGATTTGAAGATTTTAGTGATCGGTGTTACATCTTCTTTGTCAATATCTGAAGATCTGCGCCGGCATAACATTTGTTCTATTATGTCTCTGATGAATGAATCGTGGCGGCGAATTCTGAGGTGTTTTTGAAGATCGGCGGCGGGAGGACTTGTTAGCGCGTCACACACAGGTGAAAGCAGCCTGGAAATGGAATCCGCTAATCGGCTGCGCACATCCCTGGAAAACACAATGAATCCAATTTATCCCCCTCCAGCTCCCGGCACACGTTCGGACGCACGGCGGCGGCGGCCGGCGGGCATTTTTTTATATTTTCTATTTAATAAGAGGAAGGTCAGGGCCATTTACACTGCCGTGATTAGGGCACTTCTGTCACGCCGGCCTGCGCTGAACTCTTTGTCTGCAGATCAATTGTATGTATCAAGTTTAAAGTGAGTCTCTGGCCCCGTCGTATCGCGTCAACCCCCCCCCCCCCACCCCCACATCCCCTCCCACCTCCGAAACGTCTCTTCCACCATCACTTCCCACCGACAAACAAGCTGACGAGCGCAGTGCCGGCCGATCGATACTCCAACACAGATCAGCTGCGGGAAAAGCAATGGCACATCAGATTAGAAGTGACTTTCTCGGCTATCTGCGGCACAATTGTCAGGAAAGCCGATGGAGGGAATGAAAGCGCCGCTTGAAATGCGTGTTAATGCCCCCATCCCGCCGACGTTTTAATCTGTGACAGAGCCGGGATCTGCTGAAAACTATTATCGTGTTTCCCCCGCGTGATAAAGGCGCCGTAATCTCCGGGCCCAGAGCTGTCCGACAAACGCATTAGCGGCACGAGTTTCCTGACGCCTGTCCATGGAGGAGATGGCGCCCGAACAATGGGCAGAGCGCAGGGGGAGGGGCGCCCCATCAATATCTATACATCTATCAGAGAGGGAAGAGCAGCAGATGTTCTCCTCTTATCGTCAGCCGCCATTCAGATGTAAAATACATTCCGACAAATCCGTCTCTGAAGGAGCGCAGAACGCTTCAAAGGGAAAATACGCCTGATATCTACTACAGAAATATCTCTGACATATACCGCAGCGCTGTACAGAGAACACTGAGCCAGTCTCTGCACCAGAGGAGCTTACACTCTAATGTCCCCTCCCCCGCAGTCACATCAGTCTCTGCACCAGAGGAGCTTACACTCTAATGTCCCCTCCCCCACAGTCACATCAGTCTCTGTGACAACGGAGCTTACACTCTAATGTCCCCTCCCCCACAGTCACATCAGTCTCTGCACCAGAGGAGCTTACACTCTAATGTCCCCTCCCCCACAGTCACATCAGTCTCTGCACCAGAGGAGCTTACACTCTAATGTCCCCTCCCCCGCAGTCACATCAGTCTCTGTACCAGAGGAGCTTACACTCTAATGTCCCCTCCCCCGCAGTCACATCAGTCTCTGCACCAGAGGAGCTGACACTCTAATGTCCCCTCCCCCACAGTCACATCAGTCTCTGTACCAGAGGAGCTTACACTCTAATGTCCCCTCCCCCACAGTCACATCAGTCTCTGCACCAGAGGAGCTTACACTCTAATGTCCCCTCCCCCACAGTTACATCGGTCTCTGTACCAGAGGAGCTGACACTCTAATGTCCCCTCCCCCACAGTCCCATCGGTCTCTGTACCAGAGGAGCTTACACTCTAATGTCCCCTCCCCCACAATCACATCGGTCTCTGTACCAGAGGAGCTTACACTCTAATGTTCCCTCCCCCACAGTCACATCAGTCTCTGTACCAGAGGAGCTTACACTCCAATGTCCCCTCCCCCACAGTCACAGCAGTCTCTGTACCAGAGGAGCTTACACTCTAATGTCCCCTCCCCCACAGTCACATCAGTCTCTGAACCAGAGGAGCTTACACTCTAATGTCCCCTCCCCCACAGTCACATCAGTCTCTGTACCAGAGGAGCTTACGCTCTAATGTCCCCTCCCCCACAGTCACATCAGTCTCTGTGACAAAGGAGCTTACACTCTAATGTCCCCTCCCCCGCAGTCACATCAGTCTCTGTACCAGAGGAGCTGACACTCTAATGTCCCCTCCCCCGCAGTCCCATCAGTCCCTGTACCAGAGGAGCTTACACTCTAATGTCCCCTCCCCCGCAGTCACATCAGTCTGTACCAGAGGAGCTTACACTCTAATGTCCCCTCCCCCGCAGTCCCATCAGTCCCTGTACCAGAGGAGCTTACACTCTAATGTCCCCTCCCCCGCAGTCCCATCAGTCCCTGTACCAGAGGAGCTTACACTCTAATGTCCCCTCCCCCGCAGTCACATCAGTCTCTGTACCAGAGGAGCTGACACTCTAATGTCCCCTCCCCCGCAGTCCCATCAGTCCCTGTACCAGAGGAGCTTACACTCTAATGTCCCCTCCCCCACAGTCAAATCAGTCTCTGCACCAGAGGAGCTTACTCTCTAATGTCCCCTCCCCCACAGTCACACACTATTATTATTATACATGTATATAGCTCTGACATATACCGCAGCGCTGTACAGAGAACAGAGTGTATGCATGAATGTGAGTTAGGGACCTTAGATTGTCAGCTCCTAGGGGGCGGGGACTGATGCGAATGTACAAACTATATACACGGTGGGTAAGGTAAGTATTGAACACGTCACCATTTTCCTCTCTGGAATTGACATGGAATTTCCCCCACACGTCGGTGACAACCCGCGCCATCCATACACACAAAGAAACCAAAACAAACAAGTTCAGAAATGACGTTGTGTCATAACATGGAATGGCACACAGGGAAGAAGTATTGAACACACTAACTGAAATTTGTGGAATACTTGGTACAAAATCCTTTGTTGGTAATGGCAGCTTCAAGACGCTCCCTGTAGTCGCATGCGTTGCTCAGGTGGGATTTTGGCCCGTTCTTCCACACAAAGTCTTCCAATCCTGAAGGTTCCGTGGGCCTCTTCTATGAACTCGGATCTTTAGTTCTTTCCATAGATTTTCTATTGGATTCCAGTCAGGGGATTGGCTGGGCCGTTCTATTTTCATTCTTTGAATCCAATGGAGAGTTTCCTCGGCTTTGTGTTTGGGATGATTGTCTGGTGAAATGTCCGCCCTCGTTTCATCTCCATCATCCTGGTAGGTGGCAGCAGATTTTTACCAAGAAGGTCTTGGTCCATTTTTCCATTTATTCTTCCTTCAATGACATGAGGTTTGCCAGTACCGTATGCTGAACAACAGCCCCACACCATGAGGTTCCCACCACCATGCTTCACAGTTGGGATGGTGTTTTTGGGGTGATGTGCAGTGCCATGTGACCTCCAAACATGGTGTGTAGTGTGCCATCCAAAGACCAGACCTGACCAGATTATATTCTCCCGGTATTTCACAAGCAGGTCTAAATGTTGTGCAGCAAACTTTAAACGAGCTCCAACATGCTTTTTCTTCAGCAATGGAGTCGTGCGTGATGACGTCCATACAGGCCATGGTGGTGAGTGCATTACTTATTGTTTTCTTTGAAAAACTGTACCTGCTAATTCCAGGTCTTCCTGAAGCTCCCCACAAGTGGTCCTCGGGCTCTTGGACAACTCTTCTGATAATTCTTTTCACTCCTCTGTCAGAAATCTTGAGAGGAGCACCTGGTCGTTTATGGTGAAACGGTGTTCTTTCCACTTCCGGATTATGGCCCCAACAGTGCTCACAGGAACATTCAGAAGTTTAGAAATCCTTCTGTAACCAATTTTAATCTCCAAACACGGAAAGGTTTCTTCACAGTAAGAGCTGTGAGAATGTGGAATAGACTCCCTCAGGAGTTGGTTGTGGCCAGCTCAGTGGATTGCTGTAGGAAAGTCCTGGATTCTTTCTTGGATACACAGAATATAACTGGATATAACATTTATAGGGAAAGTTGATCCAGGGAATATCCGATTGCCTCTCGGGGGATCAGGAAGGAATTTCTCCTGCAGGAGCAAATTGGATCGTGCTTTGCTGGGTTTTTTTTGCCTTCCTTTGGATCACCTGTGGGTGTCGGATTATAACTTTTTTTTTTTTTAATGGTTGAACTGGATGGACTTTTTTCGTTTTTCAGCCAGACTAACTATGTAACTATATAACTATGTAACCAATGTCATCAGAATGTTCTGCAACAATAAGGTAGCGAAGGTCTTGAGAGAGCCTTTTGCTTTTCCCATCATGAGATGTTTCTTGTGTGACACCTTGGCAAGCCATCAGTTGAGACTGAACCAGCTGATATTCATTAGCACTGACAAGGGGCGGGATTGATTTCTAATTACTGATAGAATTCAGAAGGTGTCTTGGCTTTCCATGCCTTTTTGCCCCTCCCTTTCTTTATGTGCTCAATACTTTTTCCCTCTGCCATTCCATTTTATGACACATAACTTAACCCCTTCCCGCTGACGCCTCTCGACCCTTTAAGAGTTTCAGAAGCCGGGAGGCGGGATGGGCAGGGCGGGGATCATACGTCTTCACGGCGGTCACATGATCGGGAAAGGTCCCGATCGAAAGAGCAGACCGGGACCTTTCCATGAGTACCAGACACGTGTGCTGGGAGCGCGCAGGGCGTGCGCTCTCAGCACGTTTTTTGATAATTGCACGCAAATGTGCGGCCGCTCGGCGTCTAGGCCCAGACATTGGGAGGCCGCACATTTGTGTGCAGCCGGCGTGAAGAGGAGAATTCAGCAGGTGTCTTGGCTTTCCATGCCTTTTTGCCCCTCCCTCTCTTCATGTGCTCAATACTTTTTCCCTCTGTCATTTCATTTTATGGCACATAACTTAACCCCTTCCCGCCGGTGCCTCCCGACCCTTTAAGAGTTTCAGAAGCCGGGAGGCGGGATGGGCAGGGCGGGGTTTAGGGATCATGTGACCGCCGTGACGCGTCGTCACGGCGGTCACATGATCGGGAAAGGTCCCGATCGAAAGAGCAGACCGGGACCTTTCCGTGAGTACCGGACATGTGTGCTTGTAGCGGGCCGGGTGCGCGCTCTCAGCACGTTTTTTGTTAATTGCACGCAAATGTGCGGCCGCTCGGCGTCTAGGCCCAGAATCCGGGAGGGCGCACATTTGTGTGCAGCCGGCGTGAAGAGGAGAATTCAGCCGGTGTTTTGGTTTTCCATGCCTTTTTGCCCCTCCCTTTCTTCATGTGCTCAATACTTTTTCCCTCTGTCATTCCATTTTATGACACATAACTTAATATCTGAACTTATTTGTTTGACGTGTTTAATATTTATTTTACCCGCTGAAATAAATAATAAATAAATAACAAGGTCAAGTTTCAAATCATAGACCCCAGCGCTGTAAGTGGTAACCACTGAGCCACCGTGTCTCCCCAAGACATAAAGGGAACCCCAGCCTTGTATGTCCAATGGGACCTTCGTGCCGGGGACAGGTATGCATTCAGGATGACATAGACATCGCACACAGTGATTTCCTAGATTGCAGAGAGCAGCCAACGTTTGTATCTCCTACAGCCGACATAAAACCAATGGCAGGAAGTTCTCCGCAGTCTCGGAGAAGAGGGTTCAAGGGGGTTTATTTCTCTCTTTGATCTCTGGTTGCCCTTACAAGTAAGTCAGTGTCAAGTAAATGAATGAGTCTGTAGGTAGGAGTGATACAGCGCCGCTCTTCCATAGAACTGACACCGCTGGAAGGAGGCACGGCTTTCAATTCTGCAATTCCTGACCTCCGGCCCCCATCAGCCTGAAGAAAAGAGGACACGGGGCCCTGTGTGGATGACAGCGGTGGGACACCCTATTCCCTGTTTCCAGAGGGCGTCCGTATTGATCAGTCCATGCAGGGACTGTCTTATGAGGTTACGGCGATCGATAACGAGCAAGGCACGGAGGACAGACTATGGCCATCCTCATGGAACGCCGGCTCCTCAATTTAGCAGTGGATGATCTTTAAAGGGACAACACTGGGTTATGTGTGACTCTCGCGGTGCCGGGTGGCTTCAGATCTGTACTGGGCGATGGGGGTCACCATCACCGGGAACAGTGATAAATGGCTGCCCAATAATGGAACGGCCAACATCACTCTTACTGCTCAGATACAGATGACAGAGGACGGAGGACGGAGATGATCTCCTCTCCAAAGTCTCGGCACTACAAGAGCGTAGATATGTAATGATACCGGGAATGATGTTCTCCGCTGGAGATGATGAGGATACCAGGCGACTCCGGAGGAGTTCCATGACCACATGCAGTACAGCCCGGTGTGCGAGGGGTTCCGCCACAGGTCACGGGACTCACAGAGATCATTTATTAAAGATGAAGCAGTCAGAGCCCCGAATAAAACCGATAACTGAGATACCCATCATAGCAGCAAGCGGCCAGCAATCCAAGGAGCCGACTCTCCTGTGTGTACTCTGCGCCTGACTCTGCCGTGTGTACTCTGCGCCTGACTCTCCTGTATGTACTCTGCGCCTGACTCTCCTGTATGTACTCTGCGCCTGACTCTCCTGTATGTACTCTGCGCCTGACTCTCCTGTATGTACTCTACGCCTGACTCTCCTGTGTGTACTCTGCGCCTGACTCTCCTGTATGTACTCTGCGCCTGACTCTCCTGTGTGTACTCTGCGCCTGACTCTCCTGTGTGTACTCTGCGCCTGACTCTCCTGTGTGTACTCTGCGCCTGACTCTCCTGTGTGTACTCTGCGCCTGACTCTCCTGTATGTACTCCGTGGCCAACTCTGCAGTGCATACTCTGCGCCTGACTCTGCCGTGTGTACTCTGCGCCTGACTCTGCCGTGTGTACTCTGCGCCTGACTCTCCTGTATGTACTCCGTGGCCAACTCTGCAGTGCATACTCTGCGCCTGACTCTCCCATGCCTACTCTGCGCCTGACTCTGCCGTGTGTACTCTGCACCCAACTCTGCCGTGTGTACTCTGCGCCTGACTCTCCCATGTATACTCTGCGCCTGACTCTCCCATGCATACTCTGCGCCTGACTCTCCCATGCATACTCTGCACCTGACTCTGCCATGCGTACTCTGCACCTGACTCTCCCGTGCGTACTCTGCGCCTGACTCTCCCGTGCGTACTCTGCGTCTGACTCTCTTATGTATTCCCTGCCATGACTCTCCCATGTGTACTCTGTGCCTGACTGCCGTGCGTACTCTGCCCCTGACTCTGCCGTGCGTACTCTGCGCCTGACTCTGCCGTGTGTACTCTGCGCCCAACTCTGCTTTGCATACTCTGCGCCCAACTCTGCTGTGCATACTCTGCGCCTGACTCTCCCGTGCGTACTCTGCGCCTGACTCTCCCGTGCGTACTCTGCGCCTGACTCTCCCGTGCGTACTCTGCGCCTGACTCTGCCGTGCGTACTCTGCGCCTGACTCTCCCGTGCGTACTCTGCGCCCGACTCTGCCGTGCGTACTCTGCGCCCGACTCTGCCGTGCGTACTCTGCGCCCGACTCTGCCGTGCGTACTCTGCGCCAGACTCTGCCGTGCGTACTCTGCGCCCGACTCTGCCGTGCGTACTCTGCGCCCGACTCTGCCGTGCGTACTCTGCGCCCGACTCTGCCGTGCGTACTCTGCGCCCGACTCTGCCGTGCGTACTCTGCGCCCGACTCTGCCGTGCGTACTCTGCGCCCGACTCTGCCGTGCGTACTCTGCGCCCGACTCTGCCGTGCGTACTCTGCGCCCGACTCTGCCGTGCGTACTCTGCGCCCGACTCTGCCGTGCGTATTCTGCGCCCGACTCTGCCGTGCGTACTCTGCGCCCGACTCTGCCGTGCGTACTCTGCGCCTGACTCTCCCATGCTTACTCTGCGCCCAACTCTGACGTGTGTACTCTGCGTCTTACTCTCCTATGTATTCCCTGCCATGACTCTCCCATGTGTACTCTGTGCCTGACTCTGCCGTGCGTACTCTGCGCCCGACTCTGCCATGCGTACTCTGCGCCTGACTCTCCCATGCGTACTCTGCGCCCGACTCTGCCGTGTGTACTCTGCGTCTGACTCTCTTATGTATTCCCTGCCATGACTCTCCCATGTGTACTCTGTGCCTGACTGCCGTGCGTACTCTGCGCCCAACTCTGCTTTGCATACTCTGCGCCTGACTCTCCCATGCATACTCTGCGCCTGACTCTCCCATGCGTACTCTGCACCTGACTCTGCCGTGTGTACTCTGCGTCTGACTCTCTTATGTATTCCCTGCCATGACTCTCCCATGTGTACTCTGTGCCTGACTGCCGTGCGTACTCTGCCCCTGACTCTGCCGTGCGTACTCTACGCCTGACTCTGCTTTGCATACTCTGCGCCCAACTCTGCTTTGCATACTCTGCGCCCAACTCTGCTGTGCATACTCTGCGCCTGACTCTCCCATGCGTACTCTGCGCCTGACTCTCCCATGCGTACTCTGCGCCTGACTCTCCCATGCGTACTCTGCGCCTGACTCTGCCGTGCGTACTCTGCGCCCGACTCTGCCGTGCGTACTCTACGCCTGACTCTCCCGTGCGTACTCTGCGCCTGACTCTCCCGTGCGTACTCTGCACCTGACTCTGCCGTGCGTACTCTGCGCCTGACTCTCCCGTGCGTACTCTGCGCCCGACTCTGCCGTGCGTACTCTGCGCCCGACTCTGCCGTGCGTACTCTGCGCCCGACTCTGCCGTGCGTACTCTGCGCCCGACTCTGCCGTGCGTACTCTGCGCCCGACTCTGCCGTGCGTACTCTGCGCCCGACTCTGCCGTGCGTACTCTGCGCCCGACTCTGCCGTGCGTACTCTGCGCCCGACTCTGCCGTGCGTACTCTGCGCCCGACTCTGCCGTGCGTACTCTGCGCCCGACTCTGCCGTGCGTACTCTGCGCCCGACTCTGCCGTGCGTACTCTGCGCCCGACTCTGCCGTGCGTACTCTGCGCCCGACTCTGCCGTGCGTACTCTGCGCCCGACTCTGCCGTGCGTACTCTGCGCCCGACTCTGCCGTGCGTACTCTGCGCCCGACTCTGCCGTGCGTACTCTGCGCCCGACTCTGCCGTGCGTACTCTGCGCCCGACTCTGCCGTGCGTACTCTGCGCCCGACTCTGCCGTGCGTACTCTGCGCCCGACTCTGCCGTGCGTACTCTGCGCCCGACTCTGCCGTGCGTACTCTGCGCCCGACTCTGCCGTGTGTACTCTGCGCCTGACTCTCCCATGCTTACTCTGCGCCCAACTCTGACGTGTGTACTCTGCGTCTTACTCTCCTATGTATTCCCTGCCATGACTCTCCCATGTGTACTCTGTGCCTGACTCTGCCGTGCGTACTCTGCGCCCGACTCTGCCATGCGTACTCTGCGCCTGACTCTCCCATGCGTACTCTGCGCCCGACTCTGCCGTGTGTACTCTGCGTCTGACTCTCTTATGTATTCCCTGCCATGACTCTCCCATGTGTACTCTGTGCCTGACTGCCGTGCGTACTCTGCGCCCAACTCTGCTTTGCATACTCTGCGCCTGACTCTCCCATGCATACTCTGCGCCTGACTCTCCCATGCGTACTCTGCACCTGACTCTGCCGTGTGTACTCTGCGTCTGACTCTCTTATGTATTCCCTGCCATGACTCTCCCATGTGTACTCTGTGCCTGACTGCCGTGCGTACTCTGCCCCTGACTCTGCCGTGCGTACTCTACGCCTGACTCTGCCGTGTGTACTCTGCGCCCAACTCTGCTTTGCATACTCTGCGCCCAACTCTGCCGTGCATACTCTGCGCCTGACTCTCCCATGCGTACTCTGCGCCTGACTCTCCCATGCGTACTCTGCGCCTGACTCTCCCGTGCGTACTCTGCGCCTGACTCTCCCGTGCGTACTCTGCGCCCGACTCTGCCGTGCGTACTCTGCGCCCGACTCTGCCGTGCGTACTCTGCGCCCGACTCTGCCGTGCGTACTCTGCGCCCGACTCTGCCGTGCGTACTCTGCGCCCGACTCTGCCGTGCGTACTCTGCGCCCGACTCTGCCGTGCGTACTCTGCGCCCGACTCTGCCGTGCGTACTCTGCGCCCGACTCTGCCGTGCGTACTCTGCGCCCGACTCTGCCGTGCGTACTCTGCGCCCGACTCTGCCGTGCGTACTCTGCGCCCGACTCTGCCGTGCGTACTCTGCGCCCGACTCTGCCGTGCGTACTCTGCGCCCGACTCTGCCGTGCGTACTCTGCGCCCGACTCTGCCGTGTGTACTCTGCGCCTGACTCTCCCATGCATACTCTGCGCCCAACTCTGCCGTGCGTACTCTGCGTCTTACTCTCCTATGTATTCCCTGCCATGACTCTCCCATGTGTACTCTGCGCCCGGCCCGGGATTAAGGACTGGATACAAGCGAGCAAAAGGCCCCATCTGGACCCTGAGCAACAGCTTGGAGACCATTGCTCTAGTCCAGTGGTCTCCAAACTGTGGCCCTTTGCGTGCTTTTATCTGGCCCTTGGGGCACTATTTCATATACTGATACCAACAATTGTGTATAACTCCCCCCCCACTTACCCCAGTGAAGGGGGCACAACTCCTTCCAATGGCATCAACGACGGGGCGCAATTCCTCCCAGTGACACAAATGATAGGGTCCAATGACATCAATGATGGGGCAGAATTCCCCTCACTGACACCAAACAATGGGGCATTATTTCTTTCCCACTGAAGTCAGGACCTTTTCTACTCCCACTGGCCGCAGTCCGGCCCTCGTAAAGTCTGAAGGACAGTAAACTGGCCCTTTGTTTAGAAAGTTTGGAGACCCCCGCTCTAGTCCCATCTCAGTAGCAAGTAAGAGGGGGTGGCTGTGTCCCTACACTCAGTGGGACCATCATGGAGAATCAACGTAGCCACCATCTAACAGGAAGTCGCATCACAGCAGCAGGTAAGAGAGGGTGGCAATGTCCCTACACTCAGTGGGACCATCATGGAGAATCAACGTAGCCACCATCTAACAGGAAGTCGCATCACAGCAGCAAAAGAAAAAAAAAAACGGGATTTGTAGATTTGGAAGTTAAGAATACAGACCGGAATAGAATTTTTTTTTTACCCGAATTTTATTGTCACTTTAACTGTCGTCATTTCGGCGCTGCCATCGCCTTCCCTGCATTAGTATCCGTGACCGGCTCCGCACAGCCAGGCGTTTAATTCCTGATAAAAAAATAAAGCTGCGAAATGAGACCCGCCGAAAAAATATCTAAAAAATAACAATCATTTTCTTCCAGGAGAAGGAATTACCGATTTCTGATTGTGGAATAAATGAAAAAGATCTGCAATAATCTGCAGACAGAAGAAGAAGGTCGCACATCAAACGGGGAACAATTCGGGATGAAAGCGCCGTTCAATTGTAGAAAATACATTAGACAGAAATATTCCAGCGAGCGGTATTAAAACTCCGACACTTAGAGAAGGTGACACTATAAAGAGAAGATTTAAATCAGAGAGAGAGAGACTCTGCGTCCCTTCCCGCGGGGACAGGTGGCGCCTGACAGACATTTTCGTTTTTAGCCCTCATAAGATCAGACACCGCCGCGAGGACCGGAGAGGTTTTTTTTTTGGATGAAGAGATGAAATTAAGGTTTTGGACGGTTGGAGGGTGTCTCCTTTTTTTTTTGTCGAGAAATTTTGCAAGTTATAAATGTGGACTTGTGGTGAGAAGAATACGGTGCCCGTTACTGGCGGCATTCTCCTGAAAATGCTGGTCGCTTGGCTGCAAAAACTTCTGAAGCAAAGATTACATCGTTAGTCTGGCTGAAAAAAGACAAAAGTCCATCCAGTTCAACCATTAAAAAAACAAGAAGTTATAATCCGACACCCACAGCGGATCCAGAGGAAGGCAAAGAAAAAACCCAGCAAAGCACGATCCAATTTGCTCCTGCAGGGGGAAAATGTCCCTTATACTGCACTTAGAGGCGCTTTTCTTCTTCTTTTGTGCCAATCCGCTTATGCTGATAGGAGGAGAGAACAGGGTGACAGAGAGATGAGCTCATTCCTGTTCTGCCATTCCTTTCACTGTACAGTCACAGGGTGAAAAAGAGATGAGCTCATCGCTGTTCTGCCATTCCTTTCACTGTACAGTCACAGGGTGACACAGAGATGAGCTCATAGCTGTTCTGCCATTCCTTTCACTGTACAGTCACAGGGTGACACAGAGATGAGCTCATCACTGTTCTGCCATTCCTTTCACTGTACAGTCACAGGGTGAAACAGAGATGAGCTCATCGCTGTTCTGCCATTCCTTTCACTGTACAGTCACAGGGTGACACAGAGATGAGCTCATCGCTGTTCTGCCATTCCTTTCACTGTACAGTCACAGGGTGACACAGAGATGAGCTCATCACTGTTCTGCCATTCCTTTCACTGTACAGTCACAGGGTGACACAGAGATGAGCTCATAGCTGTTCTGCCATTCCTTTCACTGTACAGTCACAGGGTGAAACAGAGATGAGCTCATCGCTGTTCTGCCATTCCTTTCACTGTACAGTCACAGGGTGAAACAGAGATGAGCTCATCGCTGTTCTGCCATTCCTTTCACTGTACAGTCACAGGGTGACACAGAGATGAGCTCATCGCTGTTCTGCCATTCCTTTCACTGTACAGTCACAGGGTGACACAGAGATGAGCTCATCACTGTTCTGCCATTCCTTTCACTGTACAGTCACAGGGTGACACAGAGATGAGCTCATAGCTGTTCTGCCATTCCTTTCACTGTACAGTCACAGGGTGAAACAGAGATGAGCTCATCGCTGTTCTGCCATTCCTTTCACTGTACAGTCACAGGGTGAAACAGAGATGAGCTCATCGCTGTTCTGCCATTCCTTTCACTGTACAGTCACAGGGTGACACAGAGATGAGCTCATCGCTGTTCTGCCATTCCTTTCACTGTACAGTCACAGGGTGACACAGAGATGAACTCATCACTGTTCTGCCATTCCTTTCACTGTACAGTCACAGGGTGACACAGAGATGAGCTCATCACTGTTCTGCCATTCCTTTCACTGTACAGTCACAGGGTGACACAGAGATGAGCTCATCACTGTTCTGCCATTCCTTTCACTGTACAGTCACAGGGTGACACAGAGATGAGCTCATCACTGTTCTGCCATTCCTTTCACTGTACAGTCACAGGGTGACAGAGAGATGAGCTCATCACTGTTCTGCCATTCCTTTCACTGTACAGTCACAGGGTGACACAGAGATGAGCTCATCCCTGTTCTGCCATTCCTTTCACTGTACAGTCACAGGGTGACACAGAGATGAGCTCATAACTGTTCTGCTATTACTTTCACTGTACAGTCACAGGGTGACAGAGAGATGAGCTCATAACTGTTATGCCATTCCTTTCACTGTACAGTCACAGGGTGACACAGAGATGAGCTCATCCCTGTTCTGCCATTCCTTTCACTGTACAGTCACAGGCTGGGGGCTGGTCCGGGATGACCTGGGGTCAGAGGAAGTTACATAGTTAGTCTGGCTGAAAAAAGACAAAAGTCCATCCAGTTCAACCAAAGAAAAAAAAAAAAGAAGTTATAATCCTACACCCACAGTTGATCCAGAGGAAGGCAAAAAAAACCCCAGCAAAGCACGATCCAATTTGCTCCTGCAGGGAAAAAAAAATTCCTTCCTGATCTGTACGTATCTTTAGAGTTCATTGTGAACGCGTTCTAACGTTTTAGACTTTTTCTTCAGCAATGGAGTCGTGCATGGTGACGTGCGTACAGGCCATGGCGGGTGAGTGCATTACTTATGGTACCTGCTAAATTCCAGGTGTTTCTGAAGCTCTCCACAAGTGGTTCTCGGATCTTGGACAACTCTTCCGATAATTCTTTTCACTCCTCTGTCAGAAATCGTGCGAGGAGCACCTGGTCGTGGACGGTTTATGGTGAAACGATGTTCTTTCCATTTCTGGATTATGGCCCCAACAGTGTTCACTGGAACATTCAGAAGTTTAGAAATCCTTCTGTAACCAATTTTAATCTCCAAACACGGAAAGGTTTCTTCACAGTAAGAGCTGTGAGAATGTGGAATAGACTCCCTCCAGAGTTGGTTGTGGCCAGTTCAGTGGATTGCTGTAGGAAAGTCCTGGATTCTTTCTTGGATACACAGAATATAACTGGATATAACATTTATAGGGAACGTTGATCCCGGGAATATCCGATTGCCTCTCGGGGGATCAGGAAGGAATTTTTTCCCCTGCAGGAGCAAATTAGATTGTGCTTTGCTGGTTTTTTTCACCTTTCTCTGGATCAGCTGTGGGTGTCGGATAACTGTTTTTTTTTTTAATCATTGAACTGGAGGAACTTTTGTCTTTTTTCAGCCAGACTAACTATGTAACTATATTTTCATCTGGTGATCCAGCCAGTAAGTCTGTTTTCTGCAACAGAACAAGCTCTCCTACAAATGTAGAGGGTTGGGACAAACCATTTACCACTGAGAGGGGTGCTTACAATGATCAGCTTTTACTTATTCATGTAAAACCTTTATCCCAAAAGGAGGGGGAAAAAAATCTGTTTTCTCTAACTGCTTATAAAGTGTGAGCTGGATTTTGGCTTCAATGTGTTATTGTTATCTAAATCAGCCAGTACATCTAACAACCCCCCCGCCCGCCCGACTGAGAATGCTGCTGTCCAGAGAGGTGCCCCCTGTGCTCCTTCATCCAGAAGGAGGGATCTCTGATACAGGAGGTGTATTACTGGCAAGATCAGCAGGTGAAAACAGGGGGGTGAAAGGGCTGAAAAAAAAGAAAACGAATGCAGCCGCTATATCTAATCATTGGTAAGCTGCAATATATTATAACTTTGGCTTTGGGTTTAATACCACTTTAATTCCTACAGAGCAAAGCGTCACGGTATGTGTACACCCCCAGCCGCTGCCATTGCAGCTTAAGGGGGAGTGGTTGGGGGTCCACCACATGTTTTAACCACCCCCCAGCACCCAACCTCAAGTGTAAAGGTACCAAAGGTTTTTGTTAAGGTGTACACCCCTAGCCGCTGCCATTGCAGCTTAAGGGGGAGTGGTTGGGGGTCCACCACATGTTTTAACCACCCCCCAGCACCCAACCTCCAGTGTAAAGGTGCCAAAAGTTTTTGTTAAGGTGTACACCCCCAGCCACTGCCATTGCAGCTTAAGGGGGAATGGTTGGGGGTCTACCACGTTTTAAGCACCCCCTCAACCTCCAGTGTAAAGGTGCCAAAGGTTTTTGTTAAGGTGTACACCCCCAGCCGCTGCCATTGCAGCTTAAGGGGGAATGGTTGGGGGTCTACCACATGTTTTAAGCACCCCCCCAACCTCCAGTGTAAAGGTGCCAAAGGTTTTTGTTAAGGTGTACACCCTCAGCCGCTGCCATTGCAGCTTAAGGGGGAATGGTTGGGGGTCTACCACATGTTTTAAGCACCCCCCCAACCTCCAGTGTAAAGGTGCCAAAGGTTTTTGTTAAGGTGTACACCCTCAGCCGCTGCCATTGCAGCTTAAGGGGGAATGGTTGGGAGTCTACCACGTTTTTTGCACCCCCCCAACCTCAAGTGTAAAGGTGCCAAAGGCCTTTGTTAAGGTGTACACCCCCAGCCGCTGCCATTGCAGCTTAAGGGGGAATGGTTGGGGGTCCACCACGTGTTTTTTGCACACCCCCCCCCCCAACCTCCAGTGTAAAGGTGCCAAAGGTGTTTGTTAAGGTTAGACCACCTCTATAAAAGCTGACAATATAGGAACCCCTCCAGTGTTCTATGATTTATACCAACTTCTGAACTTGTCAGCCACTGCTGCAAGAGGGAGAGAGAGCACTGCGCATGCGCAGGGGTTTGAACGGGGAGCATGCTCCTTCCTGTGATACTGGGGGAAAGCGTCCAATGGGTAGAGAATCCTAGCTATAGGACAGGATGGGGCACAGCTACCTGTAGGAGTTTTTGACCAGCCGTCAGAAAAGAAAGCAGATGGTAAAAATGGTGGTGTCCTCTAACATTAGGGCCATTGTAGAAGGGACCTCCTACAATGGGGGTAAGTGGAAAGTTGTCACCTGGCATTGCTGCTCAGTGTAGGTGGGAAATCAATCCACCATTGCTCACCATTCAAGAAACCTTCAGCAGCCTCAGGAGGAATCCTGGCAGGGAAATGCTGCTTTACAGTACATCTAGACCCCAACATGCCCCATATTGCAGCTTTCCACTCCTTAATTATTGAAAGCTGAATTAGATTTTTTTTTTCTGAATTTTATTTGTCTTTATTGTCACTGTCAGTAACACACTTCCCACCCTGGGGTGACAACAATGTTCTGCTATAGTTAGGTAAGATGAGTGTTGTCACCCCAAGACGGGAAGTGTGTTGTTGGCAGGATCTCCAGGTAAAAATAAAGGAGAAATCTTAAAAAATGAAAACTAATGTGGCCAACACATCTAAGAACTGGTAAGCTGCAAGACGTTTCTTCCTTTATATCCTTCACAACCCAACCAAGCACTGATGGAACATGCAAGAATGTGAGATCTAAAGGGTTAGTATAAGCAGCTCTGGATCTAAAGGGTTAACATGGGTGGCTCTGGACATGAAGGGTTCATGTATGTAGCTGTAGACTTTGAGGGTTTATATTCACGGCTCTGGATGTAAAGAGTTAGCGTACGCAGCTCCGGATGTGAAGGGTTAATATATAGAGCTCTGGATGTGAAGGGTTAATATATAGAGCTCTGGATGTGAAGGGTTAATATATACATCTCTAGATGTGAAGGGCTAATATAGAGCTCTGGATGTGAAGGGTTAATATATAGAGCTCTGGATGTGAAGGGTTAATATATAGAGCTCTGGATGTGAAGGGTTAATATATACATCTCTGGATGTGAAGGGTTAATATAGAGCTCTGGATGTGAAGGGTTAATATATGGAGCTCTGGATGTGAAGGGTTAATATATGGAGCTCTGGATGTGAAGGGTTAATATATAGAGCTCTGGATGTGAAGGGTTAATATATAGAGCTCTGGATGTGAAGGGTTAATATACATCTCTGGATGTGAAGGGTTAATATAGAGCTCTGGATGTGAAGGGTTAATATATACATCTCTGGATGTGAAGGGTTAATATAGAGCTCTGGATGTGAAGGGTTAATATATACATCTCTGGATGTGAAGGGTTAATATATATACATCTCTGGATGTGAAGGGTTAACATCAGCGGCTCTTGATATGAAGCATCTTACTCCTTGTTGTATGTCAAACAGAAGGACATTTGGCAGCGTGTGGCAGCGCCCGCCCCGGGGTACAATCCACCTACATCCAATCTCTAGTTGGATACACATGTTTCCTTTCCAGCAAAGGATTATTTGTTATCATCAAATTACCCCTCTGATAAGATAGACTGGATGTGATAGCACTGCCCCCCCCCCTCCACGGCCCCAGGAACATCAGGCAAAGCGCTCCTACTCCGAACAGGCAGCACTATTTTATTCAAATGTCAGCAGGAGGAGGCGATTAGAGAGGGAGAAAGAGATGGCCTGGGGCTGCCATGTTTTCTGGCATCTGTCTTGACAGTAAGTGACAGCTCTGTCCTTGCAGAAAGCTGCCAGGCGAGTACCTGCACCACAGAGGAATGTCTGAAGAGGGCCGCTCCAATTCTGAGTCCAAAGACTTCGTCCATGACCCACAAGAGCCAAGTCCAAAAACTCAGTCTGTGACCCACAAGAGCCAAGTGAAAAGACTATATCCATAATCCAAAAGAACTGAGTTCAGAGACTCCATCCATGACCCACAAGAGCAGAGTTCAACGACTCCATCCATGACCCTCAAGAGCCAAGTCCAAAGATTCTGTCCATAACCCACAAGAACTGAGTTCAAAGACTCCATCCATGACCCTCAAGAGCCAAGTCCAAAGATTCTGTCCATAACCCACAAGAACTGAGTTCAAAGACTCCATCCATGACCCACAATAGCAGAGTTCAAAGACTCTATCCATGACCCACAAGAGCCAAGTCCAAAGACTCCAACCATGACCCTCAAGAGCCAAGTCCAAAGACTCAGTCTGTGACCCACAAGAGCAGAGTTCAAAGACTCCATCTGTGACCCACAAAAGCAAAGTTCAAAGACTCCACCCATGACCCTCAAGACCCAAGTCCAAAGACTATCTGTGACCCACAAATACAGAATCCAAAGACTCAGTCTATGACCCACAAGAGCCAGGTCCAAAGACTCAGTCTATGACCCACAAGAGCCAGGTCCAAAGACTCAGTCTATGACCCTAAAGAACCAGGTTCAAAGACCCAGTCTATGACCCACAAGAGCAGAGTTCAAATACTCCATCCATGACCTGCACAAGCTGAGTCCAATGATGCCACCCATGACCCACAAGATACACAAGTCTGAAGGTTGTACCTGTGACCCACAAGGGCCAAGTCCAAAGGCTACATCTGTGACCTGCAAGTAACGAGTTCAAAGACTGTTTGTGACACACAAGGGCCAAGTCTAAAGACTCCATCTGTGACCCACACAAGCCGATCCCACTGAGTACATCCATGACCCACAAGAGAAGAGTACAAAGACTTCATCCATGATTCACAAGTACAGAATCCAACGACTCTGTAATTCACAAGAGCTGAGTCCAAAGACTATCCGTGACCTGCACAAGTCCAAAGATTCCATCCATGACCCACAAGATACACGAGTCTGAAGGTCCCACCAATGACCCACAAAAACTCTGAAAAAAGTCTGAAAACTCTATCTGTGACCCACAAGGGCCAAGTCCAAAGGGTTCATTTGTGACCTGCAAGTACCAAGTTCATAGACTATCTGTGACACACAAGGGCCAAGTCCAAAGGGTTCATTTGTGACCTGCAAGTACCAAGTGCATAGACTATCTGTGACCCACAAGGGCCAAGTCCAAAGGCTACATCTGTGACTTGCAAGTAACGAGTTCAAAGACTGTTTGTGACACACAAGGGCCAAGTCTAAAGACTCCATCTGTGACCCACACAAGCCGATCCCACTGAGTACATCCATGACCCACAAGAGAAGAGTACAAAGACTTCATCCATGACCCACAAGTACAGAATCCAACGACTCTGTAATTCACAAGAGCTGAGTCCAAAGACTATCCGTGACCTGCACAAGTCCAAAGATTCCATCCATGACCCACAAGATACACGAGTCTGAAGGTCCCACCAATGACCCACAAAAACTCTGAAAAAAGTCTGAAAACTCTATCTGTGACCCACAAGGGCCAAGTCCAAAGGGTTCATTTGTGACCTGCAAGTACCAAGTTCATAGACTATCTGTGACACACAAGGGCCAAGTCCAAAGGGTTCATTTGTGACCTGCAAGTACCAAGTGCATAGACTATCTGTGACCCACAAGGGCCAAGTCCAAAGGCTACATCTGTGACTTGCAAGTAACGAGTTCAAAGACTGTTTGTGACACACAAGGGCCAAGTCTAAAGACTCCATCTGTGACCCACACAAGCCGATCCCACTGAGTACATCCATGACCCACAAGAGAAGAGTACAAAGACTTCATCCATGACCCACAAGTACAGAATCCAACGACTCTGTAATTCACAAGAGCTGAGTCCAAAGACTATCCGTGACCTGCACAAGTCCAAAGATTCCATCCATGACCCACAAGATACACGAGTCTGAAGGTCCCACCAATGACCCACAAAAACTCTGAAAAAAGTCTGAAAACTCTATCTGTGACCCACAAGGGCCAAGTCCAAAGGGTTCATTTGTGACCTGCAAGTACCAAGTTCATAGACTATCTGTGACACACAAGGGCCAAGTCTAAAGACTTCATCCATGACCCACAGGAGCCGAATTCGAGGGCTACACAATTTGCTTTTATATTAGCTTACTGTTATTCCTACACAGCTGGACTTGGACAGCGAGGGGGGGGGGGGGGGCAGCTGTCCAAACCTCCAGTAACCATGCTATCAGTCTTGTACTGTTAACATTCTTACAGGATTAGAGAGAACTGAGATGGCCTTGTCAGTATTCTGCTCCTCCTCCATCGTCCTGTCAGCAGGCTAGTCAGTGACCCAAGCTGCACCACATGACTGAGGTTGTAGTCTTGGCTATGCTGTCCACCAGGAGTGTATGAATTAGAAGACAGCTGAGCACAATCAGAAGTCCTCTGAAGATTTTTTTTCAGAGTGTTTTTAGACCTTTTGTGACACTCACCTCTCCTGCTCTCCTCTCCAGCAAATAGCCTCCAGCATTTCTGGGTTTCAGCCGGAATGCCGAAGCCACAACCAGTCTGTAGACTGCTCTTCAGATTGGTACCGCATATAAAGGCACGGTGACGCATGGCTGAGCATTCACCTGAGCCAAGCAAACCTTACTATGCTTCTAGTGTCTGCATGCATTGCTGCACCTCATGTGTCCTCTGTATCATCTCAGCTGCCAAGGCCTGCAAGTACCCTTGTGTGCCCAGTGTCTCCAAGTGCTCCACTTTGTGTCCTGTGTCTCCAAGTAAGCCCCCATGTGCTCTATGTCTGCAAGTGAGCCCCCGTGTGCCCTGTGTCTCCCAAATGCATTCTTTGTGTCTCCAGTTGCACCCCCTGTGTTTCCCAATTGGACCCCTGAGTGTCCTGTATCACCAAGTTATCCCTATCTGTGTCCCATGTCACCAAGTGCAACCTGTGTCTTCATGTGCCCTTTGACTCCAAGTTCAGCCTGTGTGCCCCTGTGTGTCTAAGTGCCTCCATGCCCCTGTGTCTTTAAGTGATCTCCTGTATGGGCTGTGTCTCCAAGTGTTCCCCTGTGCACCACGTGTCTCCAAGTGCCCCCAGTGTACCCTGTGTCTCTAAGTGTTCCCCTGTGCACCCCGTGTCTCCAAGTGCTCCCAGTGTACCGTGTCTCCAAGTGCCCCCAGTGTACCGTGTCTCCAAGTGCCCCCAGTGTATGCTGTGTCTCCAAGTGTTCCCCTGTGCACCACGTGTCTCCAAGTGCCCCCAGTGTACCGTGTCTCCAAGTGCCCCCAGTGTACCGTGTCTCCAAGTGCCCCCAGTGTACCGTGTCTCCAAGTGTTCCCCTGTGCACCACGTGTCTCCAAGTGCCCCCAGTGTACCGTGTCTCCAAGTGCCCCCAGTGTACGCTGTGTCTCCAAGTGTTCCCCTGTGCACCACGTGTCTCCAAGTGCCCCCAGTGTACCGTGTCTCCAAGTGTTCCCCTGTGTACCACGTGTCTCCAAGTGCCCCCAGTGTACCGTGTCTCCAAGTGCCCCCAGTGTACCGTGTCTCCAAGTGCCCCCAGTGTACGCTGTGTTTCCAAGTGTTCCCCTGTGCACCACGTGTCTCCAAGTGCCCCCAGTGTACCGTGTCTCCAAGTGCCCCCAGTGTACCGTGTCTCCAAGTGCCCCCAGTGTATGCTGTATCTCCAAGTGAACCTATGTGTGGCCAAAACAGCCTCAGGTACACTCCAGTTGACTGACCTGCTATGTTCCACCATCAGTACCCTCTGCTGCCTCTCTACCTTTAGGTATGCTACTGCAATCACCAGCACTGTCCTTCTCTGTGTGGATAAGGACCACTGTCCATGACACCTTTGTCTGGAATCCTTCTTTAGCTATAATGAGGCAAACCTCAGGTACTATAAAAATACTGACAGGGTGAAGTGACAGAAAATTTGGTTTAAATGACCCCCAGCATTCCCGATCAAGTGGCAACATGCACCTAGAATATTTTCTCATTACAAAAGCTCCTTTTTCTTCCCAGCCCTGCCTCGAATCTCCGCCATAAATCAGAACGCACATTACTGCTACTAACAAATGGACGTCATTGAGTAACAGTAATTTCATTGAATACCAAAGTCCTTCTCCCGTCATGGCGGCTCCCCTGAACAAACTTCGTTAATATTTGATCACAGCAGAAAAGAACTTCAGGGCCGTTCGGCGGAATTTCAGTCATTTAGATATCACTGGAGCGGTTAGAGGAAAACAAGGCGTCATTTGTCAGGTTTGTTTGTGTGTCACTAATAAGTATCGCCCAGCATGCGCAGGCTAAATCGCGGTCTATGGGCGTAAATCTTCCTGACACCTCTTCTTGGATCCTGCTGGGCGACAGCAAATCTCTGAGTAATGGAGGGTCTGTCAGTCTGTGGGGTCTCCATCTCTCGGCCTTTTCTGCCGCTAGAATTATCGCTTACAGGAATCCGTTCAGACTAATCTCAGGCTGCAAAGTGGAAATGTCTGAGCCACAAAAAGCTACAAAATGCAAAGACGACGTCCTTCGTAGAGGAATACGGAGCGTCCTATTACTGCAGACCTTTATTCCTGTTCTTTTTAAAAGAAAGTCATGGTACAAAGGAGTGCGTGTTGGGACCAAATTCTTTTGGGTTTTTTTTTACATGTGTATATCTGTTATGGTGGCCAATGGCAGGTGCCAAGGCCTAGGGTCTGCGTTACAGATGGCCTTCTCCCAGAGCTCCTAATGGTGGAGATGGGCCAGACACCCCAGTGATACCCCGTTTACTTCGCTGTAAACTGTCACCAGGTCATTGCCCTCAGGATTACCTCACCAACAGGGTAGTAGGAACAAAACAGCTGTGGTGTGGAGACTATATACTAGGCAGCAGGCAAACTCCAAGTAAGCCCGTTGTCAAGTGCACTTCATATGCTATGTTTTTGATTGTGTCCCTGTGTCCAAGTGCACCCCTGTATGTTCAATGTCTCTAAGTGCACCCCTGTATGTTATATGTCTCTAAGTGCACCCCTGTATGTTCCCTGTGTCCAAGTGCACCCCTGTATGTTGAATGTCTCTAAGTGCACCCCTGTATGTTCCATGTCTCTAAGTGCACCCCTGTATGTTCAATGTCTCTAAGTGCACCCCTGTATGTTCAATGTCTCTAAGTGCACCCCTGTATGTTCAATGTCTCTAAGTGCACCCCTGTATGTTCCATGTCTCTAAGTGCACCCCTGTATGTTCAATGTCTCTAAGTGCACCCCTGTATGTTCCATGTCTCCAAGTGCACCCCTGTATGTTCCATGTCTCTAAGTGCACCCCTGTATGTTCCATGTCTCTAAGTGCACCCCTGTATGTTCCATGTCTCTAAGTGCACCCCTGTATGTTCAATGTCTCTAAGTGCACCCCTGTATGTTCCATGTCTCTAAGTGCACCCCTGTATGTTCCATGTCTCTAAGTGCACCCCTGTATGTTCCCTGTGTCCAAGTGCACCCCTGTATGTTGAATGTCTATAAGTGCACCCTTGTATGTTCAATGTCTCTAAGTGCACCCCTGTATGTTCCATGTCTCTAAGTGCACCCCTGTATGTTCCATGTCTCCAAGTGCACCCCTGTATGTTCCATGTCTCCAAGTACACCCCTGTATGTTCCATGTCTCCAAGTGCACCCCTGTATGTTCCATGTCTCTGAGTGCACCCCTGTATGTTCCATGTCTCTAAGGTCACCCCTGTATGTTCCATGTCTCTAAGTGCACCCCTGTATGTTCCATGTCTCTAAGTGCACCCCTGTATGTTCCATGTCTCTAAGTGCACCCCTGTATGTTCCCTGTGTCCAAGTGCACCCCTGTATGTTCCCTGTGTCCAAGTGCACCCCTGTATGTTCAATGTCTCTAAGTGCACCCCTGTATGTTCCATGTCTCTAAGTGCACCTCTGTACGTTCAGTGTCTCTAAGTGTACCTTGTGCACACATCTCCAAGCTTTCCACAATATTTTGAAGGGTCTTTTTGGAAATTTGTGCCCATTTGTAAGGGAAGCTATTGATGATGGATGGCAAAAACCCAAAGGTATTCAGTCGGGTTGAGGTCAGCTTCTAATATTGGATGGGAAAACCTGAATCACATTCCAATTCATCGCAAAGGTGTTCAGTAGGTTTGAGGTCAGGGCTCTGTGCAGGACACTTGAGTTCCTCCCCAGAAAACTGGTCAAACAATGTCTTTTTGAAGTTGTCCCCCCCCCCCCTCCCCCTTTGTGGCTATAGCATCGTCCACGATTCTGTTTTCCACAAGATTTTGGAGGGTGTCTGTGGGAATCTGTGCCCATTCGGGAGGGCATTCCCATTCATCCCAAAGGTGTTCAGTAGGGTTGAGGTCAGGGGTCTGTACAGGACACTCCACACCAAACTGGTCATCCATATCTTTATGGAGCTGGCTTTGTAGACAGGGGCACAGTCATAGTGGAACAAAAAAGGGTCTTCACCAAACTGTTACAGCAAGGATGGAAGAACACAATCATCTAAAATGTCTTTCAGTTCAGATGTTTCCGGTGATGGGTCCTGGTAATACCACATCATGCAAAGCCATTGTACACAACTGTACACTTCCAACCTTGTGGTACGAGAGCATTTGTGAAGTCAGGTATTGATGTTGGATGAGAAGACCTGGCTCACCATTAGAATTCCAATTCATCTCAAAGGTGTTGGGTATTGTTGTGGTCAGGGCTCTGTGCAGGACTCTTGAGTACCTCCACACCAAACTGGTAAAACCACGCAGCTTTTTTCTTTTTAACTCCTAGGAACTTTTAGGAACCCCTAAAATAATTTTTGAAGGTCGTTTAAAAATACTTCACAATTGTATATGCCACTGGTGGAGGCCGGATATAAAGTCCTCTCCTGATGGCGCTTGGTACCCACAAGACTTGCCAGAATCTACCCTGAAACCTCCCCCATTTGTTACAAACGATGTGGACAAATGGGCACCATGTTCTACATTTGGTAGACTTGCCCCAAAGTTAAACATTTCTGGATAAGAATTTATACCCTGTTCTACTTCTTTCCAATGAACAATATTCCCAAGAATGTATGGATCTTCTAAAGGAGCCTGTAGCCTTTCTCAACCTTTTCCACACAGAAAAACCTCTGAAATAACCTTCCGGTTTGAGGGAACTCCTGCTAAAAATTACTATATCTACAACCCATGATACATTAGAGCGATGGTCAGTGGGAAAAAATGGTCCTTACAGTTGTTGTCATTGGGAAGAATCACCCCCATACAGATACCTAAAAAGATCAATGGTGTCAGTGGGAACTTATCTGAGAGGTAGAAACTGCTCATTGCTCAAGGAACCCCTAGCAACCTCTGGGGAAACCCTAGGATTCCATGGAACCCTGACTGATAAACCCTGCTCTAAATAACATCCCTAGACCTCCTCAGACACTTATCATGTTTATATTTCTAGCTGTAGAACCACCAGTCACAAAGGCCTGGAAGTCCTCAGTGGACACAAAATCAAAATCAACCGGATTGTGCTCAATGAAAAAAACAGTGAGCATTCTACAAGACAAACAAGCGAGGTTTGAGAAAATCGGATCTCCGTGAACACGCTGTATACAATGCCTCATCTATTCAGCTAATTAGGATACAGATGGAGTGGAAACCTGGCCGGTCTCAAGTATTTCCCTTTCCACCACTTCCCTTTCTACTTTTTCTTTTCCTTTATCTACTTTGAAACAAGATGATTCTTGTACTACCCAATGTATGTCAATAGAACACTGAGACTGAATCAATACCTTGACAAGTGAAACAAATGTGTCTTGAGCTCAGACCAGTCTTTCTCCACCTGGGTTCCGTGGAATCTTAGGGTTCCCCCAGAGGCTGCTAGAGGTTCCTTGATCAATGAGCAACTTCTGACCATCAGATAAGCAACCACTGACACCAATGATCTTTTTAGCGATCCGTAAGGGTAAGGAAGGAGGGGGGAGGGATTCTATCCCAATGACTACAAATGAAAGGAGTTTTCTTTCTCTCAGCCACCAGTGAACTGTAGATATAGTAATTATAAGCAGGGGACCAGAAAGTTATTTCAAGGGTTCCTCCATGTTAAAAAAAAGCTGTAACAGACTGGCTTAGACAATCATTGTTATTGCATGAGGACATTTTATACATCCCTTTTATATACTTGTTGCCTATTTTACAATAGGCAATTTACAATTTTGTATCCCTAGAAGTATGAGGTATTCATTGTACTCCATGAAATGGTTTGCAGACAGAAACCTGTGGAACATGCACATGGGGTCACTGATAAGGCAGTTCAGCTGGTCTACTTGTACAGGAGCCAGGCCCCATCAATTCAACAGGGGGACCTGGGTGCCTAACGAACAGGAGGGCCAGTGGTCTTATCAACCGATCCACCTGTGGCTCTCCCTGCAGCGCAGACCCGTTCTCCTCTCCCTCTTACCAGCTTTCAGCTGCTGCAGGGGAAACCATATAGGGGATTGCTATCAGCTGCTGCAGGGGAAACCATAGAGGGGATTGCTATCAGCTGCTGCAGGGGAAACCATAGAGGGGATTGCTTTCAGCTGCTGCAGGGGAAACCATAGAGGGGATTGGTTCCAGTATCTGTATCGCCTGACATTCTTAAAACGAAAAATTTTGAACAAAATTGTACTAACGTATGGCCAACCTAAAGCTAAAAACTCCCCTTGCATTTTCACAATGTGGAAGGCAGCATTTAAAGTGAAGTTTAGCCTGAAGCCTGCGAGTAATTCCAGATCATTGAATGACATGAGACCTCCCATACACCCGCGAGGAGCAGACAGGGTGATAAATGGTGCAGGGGCAGTTCCGCAGAAAAGGGGTGAATTCGGTTGTTGGGTGATTTGCATTATGTATACACTGTTGATGTGTACGTCTCACAGGAAGCCAGAATACCACAACAAACAGCCAAAAAGACCTTTGGTGTCATGCAACTTCCTCTGCCAAATGGTATAGGCCCAGGAACTATTCAGGTACCAGCAGGTGTGAGGTCAATCAGCCACAACCTCTGGAGGAACACTGGCTGGTCTATGGAATGTTAGTCTCAACTTTTTTAACCCAGAAGAACCCCTAAAATAATTTCAGGTCTCAGAATACCTTTCCTGAAACCAACTCATTGGAGGACAATGGGACAAAAAGCCAGTCAGTGGGAAGAATGTCCCTTACATTGGTGTCAGTGGGAGGAATAGTGTCCCATCATTGGTGTCAGTGGGAGGAATGTCCCTTACATTGGGGGGTCAGTGGGAAGAATGTCCCTTACATTGGGGGTCAGTGGGAAGAATGTCCCTTACATTGGGGGGTCAGTTGGAAGAATGTCCCTTACATTGGTGATCAGTGGGAAGAATGTCCCTTACATTGGTGATCAGTGGGAAGAATGTCCCCTTACATTGGGGGTCAGTGGGAAGAATGTCCCTTACATTGGGGGTCAGTGGGAAGAATGTCCCTTACATTGGTGATCGGTGGGAAGAATGTCCCTTACATTGGTGATCGGTGGGAAGAATGTCCCTTACATTGGGGGGGGGGTCGGTGGGAAGAATGTCCCTTACATTGGAGGTCAGTGGGAAGAATGTACCTTACATTGGAGGTCAGTGGGAAGAATGTCCCTTACATTGGGGGTCGGTGGGAAGAATGTCCCTTACATTGGTGGTCAGTGGGAAGAATGTCCCTTACATTGGTGGTCAGTGGGAAGAATGTCCCTTACATTGGTGATCAGTTGGAAGAATGTCCCTAACATTGGTGATCAGTTGGAAGAATGTCCCTTACATTAGTGGTCAGTGGGAAGAATGTCCCTTACATTGGAGGTCAGTGGGAAGAATGTCCCTTACATTGGGGGTCAGTGGGAAGAATGTCCCTTACATTGGTGAGAAGTGGGAAGAATGTCCCTTACATTAGTGGTCAGTGGGAAGAATGTCCCTTACATTGGAGGTCAGTGGGAAGAATGTCCCTTACATTGGTGATCAGTTGGAAGAATGTCCCTTACATTGGGAGTCAGTGGGAAGAATGTCCCTTACATTGGAGGTCAGTGGGAAGAATGTCCCTTACATTGGTGGTCAGTGGGAAGAATGTCCCTTACATTGGGGGTCAGTGGGAAGAATGTCCCTTACATTGGGGGTCAGTTGGAAGAATGTCCCTTACATTGGTGGTCAGTGGGAAGAATGTCCCTTACATTGGTGGTCAGTGGGAAGAATGTCCCTTACATTGGTGGTCAGTGGGAAGAATGTCCCTTACATTGGTGGTCAGAGGGAAGAATGTCCCTTACATTGGTGGTCAGTGGGAAGAATGTCCCTTACATTGGGGGTCAGTGGGAAGAATGTCCCTTACATTGGAGGTCAGTGGGAAGAATGTCCCGTACATTGGGGGTCAGTGGGAAGAATGTCCCTTACATTGGTGGTCAGTGGGAAGAATGTCCCTTACATTGGTGGTCAGTGGGAAGAATGTCCCTTACATTGGGGGTCAGTGGGAAGAATGTCCCTTACATTGGGGGTCAGTGGGAAGAATGTCCCTTACATTGTGGGTCAGTTGGAAGAATGTCCCTTACATTGGTGGTCAGTGGGAAGAATGTCCCTTACATTGGGGGTCAGTGGGAAGAATGTCCCTTACATTGGTGGTCAGTGGGAAGAATGTCCCTTACATTGGTGGCTAGTGGAAAGAATGCCTCTTTCATTGGCGGTCAGAATGCCACTCTTACAGACTGCTACAAAGCTGGCTCTGCGAAGTGACATGGCCCTATAAAACATGCAGTCACCATCAGACAGAAAGTCAAACATTCATAGTTCAAGGAACCCCTAGCAACCTTAGGAGGAACCCTTGGGTTCCACAAAACCCTGGTTGAGAAAAGCTGGTTTTACACAAAGTGCTTACAATGTATCTAAAGGACCTTCCATACAGCTGCACAAAGTATACTTCTGAGCAAGAATTGGGAAACCAGAGCTGATACAATTGGCCAAACCAGTGTTTCTCAACCAGGGCTCCTCCTGAGGTTTTTAGGGGTTCCTTAAACTGTGAACAATGGTGGATGGATCTCCCACCTACAAAGACCACCAATGTCAGGGGACACTTCTATTCTGACTGCTAATGCTTCTCATCACTATGCTTGAAAACAAATGTTGGTTTGATCCCAACAAAGATTCTGAAAACAAAACATTTTGAATACATTCCACCAGTGTAGGGCTTAAAGCTCACGTTTTCACAGTATGGAAGGTAGCATTTAAAGTTCAGTCTGCAGCCTGCGAGCGGTCCCAGATCATTGAACGACACAAGACCTCCCGAACACCCAGGAGGAGCAGACAGAGTGATGAATGGTGTGGGGCCTGTTCCAGCAAGAAAGGGGTTAATTTGGTTGTTGGGTTGTGTGATCTGCATTATTTATACACTGTTGATGTGTACGTCTCACTCACCGAGGCCGAGCCTCATGGCAGCTTTGCCTTTCAAATTACTTGCATCTATCACTCCATCGCTCGTAGGTCAGAGGCACAATACTGACTTAATGACTATGTCCTAGCTGCAGATCTGTCATTCCTCCTGTCTGCACAACAGCCATTTGTCGAGGAAGCCGTCTCCAGTCATGTCACCCCATCTACTTGTGGAACTGGTGACCTGAAAACTTTCCGCGTCTCCTACAGACTCCGCCGCTCAGAACATGGCTCCGTCCTACCACTCGGATAAATATGGAGGCACCAGGAAAAGTTCCGGCCTGAAAGGGACCGTCTTTGTGTCATTTCACCCGGGTTCGGTTCGTTGGGTTTTTTACTGCCGTTTCAGTTTCAAAAATTGTGGAGTGGTGCAAAATTTCTGTATTGCATGTTTTCCGCATCCACAAACCATAAATTACACTAGAACATGTGATACTAACTGACCCCTAAATCTAATCTGATCTGAACCACAATACTAACCCATAATCCAATCTGAACCTCAATACTAACCCATAATCTGATCTGAACCACAATACTAACCCATAATCCAATCTGAACCTCAATACTAACCCATAATCTGATCTGAACCCCAATACTAACCCATAATCTGATCTGAATCCCACAACTAACCCATAATCTGATCTGAACCCCAATACTAACCCATAATCTGATCTGAATCCCACAACTAACCCGTAATACAATCTGAACCCCATAATCTGTTCTGAATCCCACAACTAACCCATAATCCAATCTGAACCTCAATACTAACCCATAATCTGATCTGAACCCCCAATACTAATCCATAATCTGATTTGAATCCCAATACTAACCCATAATATGATCTGAACCCCCAATACTAACCCATAATCCAATCTGAACCTCAATAATAATCCGTAATCTCATCTGAATCCCAATACTAACCCATAATCCGATCTGAACGTCCAATACTAATCAATATTCTAAACTGATTCCCCAATACTAACCTACAATATGATCTGAACCCCCAATACTAACCCATAATATGATCTGATCCCCCAATACTAACCTATAATCTGATTTTAACCCCCAATACTAACCCATAATATGATCCGAATCCCAATACTAACCCATAATCCGATCTGAACACCCAATACTAACCCATAATCCGATCTGAACCCCTAATACTAACCTATAATCTGATTTTAACCCCCAATACTAACCTATAATCTGATCTGAACCCCCAATACTAACCTATAATCTGATCTGAATCCCAATACTAACCCATAATCTGATCTGAACCCCCAATACTAACCCATAATCTAATCTGAACCCCCAATACTAACCCATAATCTGATCTGAATCCCAATACTAACCCATAATATGATCTGAACCCCCAATACTAACCCATAATCCAATCTGAACCTCAATAATAATCCGTAATCTCATCTGAATCCCAATACTAACCCATAATCCGATCTGAATGTCCAATACTAATCAATATTGTAAACTGATCCCCCAATACTAACCCATATGATCTGAACCCCCAATACTAACCCATAATATGATCTGAATCCTAATACTAACCCATAATCCGATCTGAATCCCAATACTAACCCATAATCCGATCTGAACCCCCAATACTAACCTATAATCCGATCAGAACCCCCAATACTAACCTATAATCTGATTTTAACCCCCAATACTAACCCATAATATGATCTGAATCCTAATACTAACCCATAATCCGATCTGAATCCCAATACTAACCCATAATCCGATCTGAACCCCCAATACTAACCTATAATCCGATCAGAACCCCCAATACTAACCTATAATCTGATCTGAATCCCAATACTAACCCATAATCCGATCTGAACCCCCAATACTAACCCATAATATGATCTGAACCCCCAATACTAACCCATAAGTGGATCTGAACCCCCAATACTAACCCATAATATGATCTGAACCCCCAATACTAACCCATAATATGATCTGAACCCCCAATACTAACCTATAATCTGATTTTAACCCCCAATACTAACCCATAATATGATCTGAACCCCCAATACTAACCCATAATATCATCTGAACCCCCAATACTAACCCATAATATGATCTGAACCCCCAATACTAACCTATAACCTGATTTTAACCCCCAATACTAACCCATAATCCGATCTGAACCCCTAATACTAACCTATAATCTGATCTGAATCCCAATACTAACCCATAATCTGATCTGAACCCCCAATACTAATCCATAATCCAATCTGAACCTCAATAATAATCCGTAATCTCATCTGAATCTCAATACTAACCCATAATATGATCTGAACGTTCAATATTAATCAATATTCTAATCTGATTCCCCAATACTAACCTACAATTTGATCTGAATCCCAACACTAACCCATAACTTGACCCAAATCCCAATACTAACCCATAATCTGATCTGAACCCCCATTAGTAACCTATAATCTGATTTTAACACCCCATACTTACCTATAATCTGATCTGAATCCAAATACTAACCTATAATCTGATCTGAACCCCCAGTACTAATCCACCATCTGATCTGAACCCCCAATACTAACCCATAATCCGATCTGAACCCCCAATACTAACCCATAATATGATCTGAACCCCCAATACTAACCCATAATATGATCTGAACCCCCAATACTAACCCATAATATGATCTGAACCCCCAATACTAACCCATAATCTGATCTGAACCCCCAATACTAACCTATAATCCGATCTGAAACCCAATACTAACCCATAATCCGATCTGAACCCCCAATACTAACCTATAATCCGATCTGAATCCCAATACTAACCCATAATCTGATTTGAACCCCCAGTACTAATCCACCATCTGATCTGACCCCCATTAGGGCCCACTCCCATCTTAACATTGGGGTAACACGTCAGCCACAGTCCAGTTTTCCGCTTCCACAGCTATCGGGAGGCCGGGGGCTACTAAACTGCTGTGCGGTACATTGTGGTATGTGCGCAGGAACACGGCTGCTATGGTGAGAGTCTGCCAGGAGATGGCAGTGTTGGGCACATGTGCAGAAATCCCCCCACCCACATGCACCTCTAGTTTCTGCCAGGTCCTGGATACCCGGAAGACCCCGGAGGCACATATATGCGCACACGCTGTGAGTTACGGAGCCAATGCAGTCAGAGGCCAAGTTCCACTTTAACCCTGGCAGTGTGAGGGCAGCTCCACTGAGGGGAGGATTGTTCCTTTTCCTGGAGTTCAGCTTTCACCCTCAATGGAGCCCTCCTGCACATTACAGTAGCGGGCAACGCATTTCAACTGCAGTGCACCACCATGAGACAGCTCAGTCACCATGGGTGCCTTGATCTGCCAGCTCATTGGATTATGAAGGCTTTCCAAATCTCAGCTTCCAGTGTAACCAGCAGTGGCCCCGGGATCCGGAGTGATGTAGGTTGTCCTGTAGGAGTGGCCCCGGGATCTGGAGTGCTGTAGGTTGTCCTGTATGAGTGGCCCCCGGGATCCAGTGTGATGTAGGTTGTCCTGTATGATTGGCCCCCTGGATCCTGTGTGATGTAGTTTGTCCTGTATGAGTGGCCCCCTGGATCCTGTGTGATGTAGTTTGTCCTGTATGAGTGGCCCCCTGGATCCCGTGTGATGTAGTTTGTCCTGTATGAGTGGCCCCCGGGATCTGGAGTGATGTAGGTTGTGCTGTATGAGTGGCCCTGGGATGTGGAGTACTGTAGGTTGTCCTGTAGGAGTGGCCCCCGAGATCCAGAATGATGTAGGTTGTCCTGTAGGAGTGGCCCTGGGATCCGGAGTGATGTAGGTTGTCCTGTAGGAGTGGCCCCCGAGATCCAGAATGATGTAGGTTGTCCTGTAGGAGTGGCCCTGGGATCCGGTGCGATGTAGGTTGTCCTGTAGGAGTGGCCCTGGGATCCAGTGCGATGTAGGTTGTCCTGTAGGAGTGGCCCTGGGATCCAGTGCGATGTAGGTTGTCCTGTAGGAGTGGCCCCCGAGATCCAGAATGATGTAGGTTGTCCTGTAGGAGTGGCCCCCAAGATCCAGAATAATGTAGGTTGTCCTGTAGGAGTGGCCCTGGGATCCAGAGTGATGTAGGTTGTCCTGTATGAGTGGCCCCCAAGATCCAGAATGATGTAGGTTGTCCTGTAGGAGTGGCCCTGGGATCCGGAGTGATGTAGGTTGTCCTGTATGAGTGGCCCCCAGGATCCAGAGTGATGTAGGTTGTCCTGTAGGAGTGGCTCCCGGGATCCGGTGTGATGTAGTTTTAAAATCATTCCTCTGGCCTCCCCTTCAGTCTTATACAGGTGTACCGGCTCCTCCCCTTCAGTCTTATACAGGTATACCGGCTCCTCCCCTTCTGTCTTGCACAGGTGTACCGGCTCCTCCCACTCAGTCTTGCACAGGTGTACTGGCTCCTCACCTTCAGTCTTCCACAGGTGTACCGGCTCCTCCCCTTCAGTCTTGCACAGGTGTACCGGCTCCTCTCCTTCAGTCTTGCACAGGTGTACCGGATCCTCTCCTTCAGTCTTGCACAGGTGTACCGGCTCCTCCCCTTCAGTCTTGCACAGGTGTACCGGCTCCTCCCCTTCAGTCTTGCACAGGTGTACCGGCTCCTCCCCTTCAGTCTTGCACAGGTGTACCGGCTCCTCCCCTTCAGTCTTGCACAGGTGTACCGGCTCCTCCCCTTCAGTCTTGCACAGGTGTACCGGCTCCTCCCCTTCAGTCTTGCACAGGTGTACCGGCTCCTCCCCTTCAGTCTTGCACAGGTGTATAGGCTCCTCCCCTTCAGTCTTGCACAGGTGTACCGGCTCCTCCCCTTCAGTGTTGCACAGGCGTACCGGCTCCTCCCTTCAGTCTTGCACAGGCGTACCGGATCCTCCCCTTCAGTCTTGCACAGGCGTACCAGCTCCTCCCCTTCAGTCTTGCACAGGTATACCGGCTCCTCCCCTTCAGTCTTGCACAGGTGTATCGGCTCCTCCCCTTCAGTCTTGCACAGGTGTACCGGCTCCTCCCCTTCAGTCTTGCACAGGTGTACCGGCTCCTCCCCTTCAGTCTTGCACAGGTGTACCGGCTTCTCCCCTTCAGTCTTGCACAGGTGTACCGGCTTCTCCCCTTCAGTCTTGCACAGGTGTATAGGCTCCTCCCCTTCAGTCTTGCACAGGTGTATAGGCTCCTCCCCTTCAGTCTTGCACAGGTGTATAGGCTCCTCCCCTGGACTGGACGGCTTCCTCTGATGCCACGGCACACGGGGAGCTTCTCACAAGGTGCATTAGAAGCTGCAAGTCATGTAGAGCTCCGCCTACTTTTCTGGCTGCAGGACATCCAACATCATCCAATGCTTTCTTTCCCTGCCTGACAGTCCCTGGCCCCGCCCCTTTCACTCATTGGATGTCAGTTCTTTGAATAATGAAGGCTCAGCATCATATGTGGGTGTTACCTATGCAAGTACACCCTGCCTAGAAACGCCCACTCCTCCAGACTTGACACCCACCCATTAAGGCCTTTTTGATATTTGCTTAACTCCTCCCACTACTTGTATCAGGACTGAGGGCTCTTGTGGGGAGTACTGAGCTTGTGACGTTTTCAGGAAGCTATGTACAGACCCTCCCACCAGCTACGATCTGCCTGAACTGCATAGAGAGGCACAGAGACCCAGTGATCACATCACTGGGTATATATCAAAGTATCTGATGAAAATGGAAACGTTTTATTTAAATATGTTGATGAGGCAGGAGGGGGGAACCAGGGAAGGCTGCAATGAATGAGGTGACTGGAGTGGACTGGGAACTCGGCTGCTTTGTGATAAAAGGGGGTTCGGGGCCCGAAGGGTTAATGAATCCATCATAATAATACGCGAGTCGTCCCCTCTGCCGGGCCCGCGCCCGCTCCCTACCATTCGGCTCCGACATGAAGAATAGGGCAGAGAAGTGATCATTAGCGCCCCCGCGGCTCCCCCCCTGCTCCAGTCACACTTGTAAATTGAGATTTATGGCGGGGGACGCCAATATTTCAGCGGCGGGAGCGTCTGATCCCAGCGTGCGGCTCCGTCCTCCGCCCGGCGCTCCCATACTTTGTAACAATCGCCCGGAATTATTGCGATGAATAATACACAACGGGCTGGCAGTGAGCGACGGCCGGGTGTCAGGGGCTTCTGTAAACATCTGAATAAGTAATATTTCCTATCCATTTACCGCCAGTCAGGGACAGCGAATGGCGGGAGGCCGCGCAAAGAGCGATTGGACGCAAAAACAGCTTATTAGACCGAGGCGGATCGGAGGGGGAAACCCAATCAATTCCACCCTGAGTAGCGGAGGAGGCCGTGCAGCAGATAATCCTGTTTAGGGTGATTACAATGAGTGATGTACAGGAGGGTGTGCAACGAGGACTGTCAGTGCTGCGCCGACATTGCTCTACTTAAAGGGGGACTCCGGGATCAGCAAATATCCTCTAAATACATTCCTGGAATCTCTGAGATCTTTGTGTATTCCTTCCAGATCTGTGCAGGAATCCAGTGTGAGACGTCCTGGGATAAAGACCGCTCACTGCTGACCTCTCTGCTTGTGCAGGGGGACTGGTCTGGTCTCCACCCCTCCTGTAGTTTTCTGTAGTGGGTGGGGCCTGCCCACAGCTCTGCTCTCTGCACAGGTGTACCGGCTCCTCCCCTCCAGTCTTGCGCAGGTATACCAGCTCCTCCCCTTCAGTCTTGCGCAGGTGTACCGGCTCCTCCCCTCCAGTCTTGCACAGGTGTACTGGCTCCTCCCCTCCAGTCTTGCGCAGGTATACCGGCTCCTCCCCTCCAGTCTTGTGCAGGTGTACCGGCTCCTCCCCTCCAGTCTTGCGCAGGTATACCGGCTCCTCCCCTCCAGTCTTGTGCAGGTGTACCGGCTCCTCCCCTTCAGTCTTGCGCAGGTGTACCGGCTCCTCCCCTTGTCTTGCGCAGGTGTACCGGCTCCTCCCCTTCAGTCTTGCGGTGTACCGGCTCCTCCCCTCCAGTCTAGCGCATGTGTACCAGCTCCTCCCCTCCAGTCTTGCACAGGTGTACCGGCTCCTCCCCTTCAGTCTTGCACAGGTGTAGCGGCTCCTCCCCTCCAGTCTTGCACAGGTGTACCGGCTCCTCCCCTCCAGTTTTGCACAGGTGTACTGGCTCCTCCCCTTCAGACTTGCGCTGGTGTACCGGCTCCTCCCCTTCAGACTTGTGCAGGTGTACCGGCTCCTCCCCTTCAGTCTTGCACAGGTGTACCAGCTCCTCCCCTTCAGTCTTGCACAGGTGTACCGGCTCCTCCCCTTCAGTCTTGTACAGGTGTACCGGCTCCTCCCTTTCAGTCTTGCACAGTTGTACTGGCTCCTCCCCTTCAGTCTTGCACAGGTGTACCGGCTCCTCCCCTTCAGTCTTGCACAGGTGTACTGACTCCTCCCCTGGACTGGATGGCTTCCTCTGATGTCACCGCACACTGGGAGCTTCTCACAATGTAAATTAGAATCTGCAGCCAGCCCGATAGAGCTCCGCCCCATTTCCTGAATGGAGAAAGTCCAGCAACTTCCAGCTCTTTCCTCCCCAGCCTGACTGGCCCCGCCCCTTTCATTCGCTAGATGTCAGTTCTTTCAATCATAGAGGATCAGCCACTCCTCCAGACTGAACTCCACCCAACGAGGCACTTTGATATTTGCATAACTCCTCCCACTGCTTGCATCAGGACTGAGGGTGCTTCGAGAGAGTGAGGCAGGGTGCTGTGATGTTTTCAGCACCCTGCCAGCCCCTCCCACCAGTCACGGTCTGCCTGCAGTCAATAGAGATGTACAGAGACCCAGTGTTGGGTCTATAATAAGGAGCGTAATGAAAACAGAAAGGTTTTATTTGATTCGATTATCATGTAGATGTCGGGGGGGGGGGGGGGGAAACGGATCCAGCTTCAGCTGCACCCCACAGACTATAGTGTGCACCCCTGATGTGATATCTGATCCCCCGCCCACCGGCCTCTTCACATCTGACATTCAATGTGCTGCGCCGACCAGGAAGAACCCTTTAAACAGTAAGAGGAATGATTCCTCCTGCACCCCAGGACCCTCCGTTCGGGGTGGCGGCCCCCTCCACAGTCAGAGATCAGCTCCAATTAGTGCGCCTCTCAGCAGATCGGCTTCATTACCGCCCCCCCCCCCCCCACCTCTTCCCAGAGAGCCATCAGCGGGGCCCGGATGATTTTCCTAATTAGCCTCACTTCGCTTATCATTCCCATTTCCTCGGCGTGACGCTCGGTTTACTGACGGACGGCTTCATCGGCGGCTGAGACAATGCGTGGCCCCCCGCGCCCGCCTCACTTACCGCTGTCAGCGCGCCCATTACGGAATGGCGGTTTCATTTACACACTAATTAAACATTACAGCTTCTTCACAATTACAACACGGGGATGACGAGGCAACTAATTGCTGGAGAATGAGCCGACATTTATCTCCCGTATCCGGCGCAATCAGGAATCAGCGCCGCCATTGTACGGAAAGCCGGGGATCCCGGACCCTCCAAACCGACTGAGAGGGGTGAAGCGCCTGTGTCGTCCGCGGCAACCCTGATGGTCTGGACTGGTATTTTATTTTTAGTACTGGTATCGCCCCAAGAAGAGTCGTTTGTGGCTGTTGGGGGGCCACACATTATATTTATTACAGGTACTTACAATTTACATATATATTGTACATTCCCATCAGTCCCCGCCCCCGAGGAGCGCACAATCTAAGGACCCTACCTCACATTCATACATACACAGACTAGGGCCAAGATAGACCAGAGAGAATTCACCATTTCTGCGCAGAAATACGGCTACAGGGCGGCGCGGGTGCGAGACGTCACGTATATATACATGATTCAGCATTTCTGGGTAGGGGACGTGCGCGAGCCGCACGCACGCCCTGCCCGCGCCACCGATCACCAGGTCCCGAACGGTGATTACTCGCCAGCACCCTGTGATTTCCGAGGATCTCCGACGGGGAGGAGAACTGTTTTATTTACTAATAATCCTCCTCCCTATCGTCTTGGGCACACTGCACAGCACAGCCATCCACAGCAGTGTGAGTACAGTGAAGCGCACAGACCCCCCTAGTAACAGACCCCACCCCCTAGTAAAACACACAGTGCACAGTTAACCCTTTGATCATCCCTCATGTCAACCCTTTTCTGCCCAGTGCCATTAGTACAGTGTCAGTGACACCAAGTTAGTACCCCCCCCCCCCAGCGTCAGAATGTCCGTCGCAGTCCTGCACATGTTATTCCCTTCCTGCCCAGTGCCATTAGTACAGTGTCAGTGACACCAAGTCAGTACCCCCCCCCCTCCCCCCCGCTCCACAGTGTCAGAATGTCCGTCCCAGTCCTGCACATGTTAACCCCAGCCTGCCCGGTGCCATTAGTACAGTGTCAGTGACACCAAGTCAGTACCTCCCCCCCGCCCCACAGCGTCAGAATGTCCGTCCCAGTCCTGCACATGTTAACCCCAGCCTGCCCGGTGCCATTAGTACAGTGTCAGTGACACCAAGTCAGTACCCCCCCCCCTCCCCCCCGCCCCACAGCGTCAGAATGTCCGTCCCAGTCCTGCACATGTTAACCCTTTCCTGCCCAGTGCCATTAGTACAGTGTCAGTGACACCAAGTTAGTATCCCCCCAGCGTCAGAATGTCCGTCGCAGTCTCACACATGTTAACCCCAGCCTGCCCGGTGCCATTAGTATAGTGTCAGTGACACCAAGTCAGTACACTCCCCCACAGCATCAGAATGTCTGTCACAGTCCCGCACATGTTATTCCCTTCCTGCCCAGTGCCATTAGTACAGTGTCAGTGACACCAAGTCAGTACCTCCCCCCCCCCACAGCGTCAGAATGTCCGTCACAGTCCTGCACATGTTATTCCCTCCCTGCCCAGTGCCATTAGTATAGTGTCAGTGACACCAAGTCAGTACCCCCCCCCCCCCCCAGCATCAGAATGTCTGTCGCAGTCCCGCACAGTCAGTACCCCCCCCCCCCCCACAGCATCAGAATGTCCGTCACAGTCCCGCACATGTTATTCCCTCCTTGCCCAGTGCCATTAGTACAGTGTCAGGCTTTTTAGTAGCACTGATCACTGTATTGGTGTCACTGGGGATGTCAGTGACACCAAGTCAGTCCCCCCCCCCCCAGTGTTAGAATGTTTGCCGCAGTCCCGCTATAAGTCGCTGGACCGGCGCCAATACTAGTAAAAATTAAAAAAATAAATAAAAATCCCCGTATCTACACCGCCATTTCTAGACGCTATAACTTTCACGTAAACCGATTAGTTTACACGGGACTTTATTTTCAGCGAAGACACGGAGCGGAATACATTTTGCCTGAAATTTGATGAAATTAGATTTTTTACATTTTTTTACTGGACATGTTTTATAGCAAAAAGTAAAAAAATCTTGTTTTTTGTCTCAAAATTGTTGGGACATTTTTTTTTATAGTGCAAAAAATAAAAAAAAACGCAGCGGGGATCCAATACCACAGAAAGAAAGCTCAATTCGTGGGGAAAAAAAGACGTAAATTTAATTTGGGTGGCATGACTGTCAGTTAAAGAGACGCAGCGGCGTAACGCAAGAAAAATGGCCTGGTCAGGAATGGGGGAGGGGGGATCCTCAGGAGGGTGAGGGGTTAACCTCCCAGCATGTCTTTTTAGTGTGAGAAGAAACCGGAGTACCCGGAGGAAACCCACGCAGGCACAGGGAGAACATGCAAGCTCCAGGCAGGTGATGCCGTGGCTGGGATTCGAACCGACGCCCCGAGTACTGCCAGACGGAAGTGCGAACCATTTAGTCGCTGTGCTGCCTTTACATAGTTGCCGACATCCCATAATTATACCAAAAAAGCGAGGAACCCCCTTAAAGGGTATCGGGAACCTTTCTTGTTGCCCTTCAAGTCCCTTACCTAAACACTGGGGGCTCCTCGCATTTTAGAGCTGATGGTCGGTTCTCTTCTACAAGCAATCCTAGCGGCTAACTAGCTGCTGGATTGCTTATACAATACTCCCCTCCCCCTCCATCTTTGGGCTGTCCCCTCCCTCATCGGGCCATCCCCTCCCTCATCGGGCCGTCCCCTCCCTCATCGGGCCGTCCCCTCCCTCATCGGGCCGTCCCCTCCCTCATCGGGCCGTCCCCTCCCTCATCGGGCCGTCCCCTCCCTCATCGGGCCGTCCCCTCCCTCATCGGGCCGTCCCTTCCCTCATCGGGCCGTCCCCTCCCTCATCGGGCCGTCCCTTCCCTCATCGGGCCGTCCCTTCCATCATCGGGCCGTCCCCTCCCTCATCGGGCCGTCCCCTCCCTCATCGGGCCGTCCCCTCCCTCATCGGGCCGTCCCCTCCCTCATCGGGCCGTCCCCTCCCTCATCGGGCCGTCCCTTCCATCATCGGGCTGTCCCGTCCCACCAGCTGAACATAGAGACAAAGACCGGAATTGCTCCATTCGTCTCTATGACATAGGGAACTGGAAGCAATGACCATCCCCCCCCCCCCCCTTCGGGTTCCGGCGGCTACACATGGCGCCATTTCTAAAAATGAAAAGCAAATTCTCACAACGATCTTGGAGCGGTCAACCGCAGGGTTTTACCACCCCCCTCAACTGCTACTGTGAACAAAAATATAAAGGGGGTCGGGGTTAAAAACACGGCTCAGCTGCAGGGTTTTACCACCCCAACTACTACTGTGAACAAATTATAAAAGGGGGCGGGGTTAAAAACATGGCTCAACCGCAGGGTTTTACCACCTCCTAAACTGCTATTGTGAACAACTTCTAAAGGGGGGCGGGGTTACAAACATGCCTCAACTGCAGAGTTTTACCCCCGCCCCCCTTTAGAATTTGTTCACACTAGCAGTTGAGGGGGGTGGTAAAAGGCTGTGGTTGAGCTGCCTCTTTAACTCCGCCCCCTTTTAGAATTAAAAACATGGCTCAACCGCAGGGTTTTCCACCCCCTCAACTGCTAGTGTGAACAAATTCTAAAGGGGGGTGGGGTTAAAGAGGCAGCTCAACCACAGGCTTTTACCACCCCTAGTGTGAACGAGTCCTAAAAGGGCGGCGGCGCGGCTCCCACACAGCGGCAACGTACATTTCTGCTGTTCATACACACTGGCCACGCCTACTTTAGAATAAATCGCACAAAGGGCGCCCCCCCTCCCCCCCCCCGGATAACGGGATCATGTGTTTTTTTTTTGCCTATTTTAGATCCAAACAACGCTCGGCGGACTTCTTCAAACGCGGACGCAGAAGCGGTTTCATGTGCGATCCGCGGGCGCGAGAGTAAACGGCGGGGAATGGAAGCGCGGCGAGTGACTGGCGTGGGATCTGCGCTCGCTGGAGGAATGGCGTCTAATGATGGGAAGTTCTGCTTTGGCGCGCGCCGCGCTCTTTCGCACACAGAAAGCAGCTTGTCGGAGGCGCCGCGACGGCTTAGAAGCTCCACATCAAACGAGCCGCGATTATTCCGCCGCCACATAATTGAGCCGACCTCCGACCTCCCCCTCCAATCACAGGAGTTTAACTATCTCATTTCACCGCGCCGCGCACACCCCTCTGCTAACTAGCTGCCGCCGGCTCATTAGGAGCCGGACTATGTGTGGCGGAGTGCCGGGCTCCATAGGAGAGCGCCGGGGGCCCACACCACTCTGATCAGCGGCCCCTTTGTCAGGGAAGGTGTGCTGGGGGGGAGGGGGGGCGGTAATAGACGGTGGAAAGCTCAATGTGCCACAAGTGATCATTTATTAACCGGATAACACCTGAAAAAAAAACACCAAGTTGGTCCCCACCCAGCAATTGGGGCTCATTCACATGTGGGGGCGCCATGCACTGCCATTCCTTCTGCTGCAAGCTTGCTGGGAACGGCCCAAATCACACAACGGCCCAGACCGGCCCAGACCGCCACAGACGGGAAAACCTTTCCTGTGACATCACAAAAATCCTGACGTGTCACAAAACGCAGGAAATCTCCACCTATCATCAGAAAGACGACCTGCAGGATGAGATGATGTCACCAGTCTGCTGCAGGCAGCTGGAAGCATTTCCTCAGTCTCCTCCCCCCAGTGATCAGACTGTACATTGTACCTTTGTAGAAGGAGGAGGAAGCATTTCCTCAGTCTCCTCCCCCCAGTGATCAGACTGTACATTGTACCTTTGTAGAAGGAGGAGGAAGCATTTCCTCAGTCTCCCCTCCCCCAGTGATCAGACTGTACATTGTAACTTTGTAGAAGGAGGAGGAGGCATTTGCTCAGTCTCCCTCCCCCAGCGATCAGACTGTACATTGTAACTTTGTAGGAGGAGGAGGCATTTCCTCAGTCTCCCCTCCCCCAGTGATCAGACTGTACATTGTAACTTTGTAGAAGGAGGAGGGGCATTTCCTCAGTCTCCCCTCCCCCAGCGATCAGACTGTACATTGTAACTTTGTAGGAGGAGGAGGCATTTCCTCAGTCTCCCCTCCCCCAGCGATCAGACTGTACATTGTAACTTTGTAGGAGGAGGAGGCATTTGCTCAGTCTCCCTCCCCCAGCGATCAGACTGTACATTGTAACTTTGTAGGAGGAGGAGGCATTTCCTCAGTCTCCCCTCCCCCAGCGATCAGACTGTACATTGTAACTTTGTAGCAAGGTGAGAGGATGCAGCAGGGGCTGATCTGTGTCAGACATTTGTGAACACTCCCCAGAATTGATATGATGGTGTCATCTCTGAGTTGGCATCTCGGTGCAGGAAGTAGACGGTGACCCCAGATGATGCTGAACAAAGATGGCCGCCATCCTTCTGATGAGGAAAGCAGATGAATGTGCAGTGGGGGGGGGGGGGTCACACTCACACAACGATGACAATCCTATGTACGTCTGGTGATCTGCTGATCGTCATCCTTCCAGAACATTCTGTATA
>NW_028321012.1:0-67925 GCF_062004578.1 Staurois parvus
TTATTTATTTTTTAATGGGGTGTATGGAGGTGCTTTTTTTTCTAATGGGGTGTACAGGGCTGCTTTTATTTATTTTTTAATGGGGTGTAAGGGGGAGCTTTTATTTTTTAATGAGGTATATGAGGGTGCTTTATTTTTTAATGGGGTGTATGGTGGGTGCTTTTTTCAATGGTGTGTACAGGGGTGCTTTTATTTATTTTTAAAATGTGATTACATAATTTTTTACCAATTTTTAAACTTTTTAAGTTTTTTTTTTCTCAGAGGTCCCGGTACTGCGACTGGTGTTCTCCCAGGGAGCGTGCACAATCCAAAATGGCGGGCGCCGTTTATGAACGGCAACCCGCCCCTGCGCTGCCACCATTCGGCCATTTATATACAGCGGCCGGATGGCAAGTGGTTACAAAAATAAAAAAAAAAAAAGGAAAGAAATCCTATACTTCTCAACTTTATTATCACAAGGGGGCTAACAATCCCCCTATGTGATAGCATGAGCAGGTAACAGGTCCTCTTATGGAGGCACTGGGGGTCTATTCAACCCCCAATGTCCCCCCTGCCCTCCAATGCAGCTATTCCAACACAGAGTATGCTAGAATAGCTCTGCGACTACACTGGACAAAAAAATGTCAGTTGTCACCCTGCAAGTGACAGAATGCACGCTGCTTCCAGGGTCATTAGTTGCAGGAGGGATCAGGGAACAGAGGTTTCCCCCTTCCTCCTGTTCTCATTGTATGAGCTGGAAAAGGGGGGACCCGAGTTAATGTGGCGTACGTCGCTCTGGACAGTTTTCTGCATCATTTTTCTAGTGCAGGAGGTTTAGCACATTCCCCAGTCTGAAAACTCGGGTTGTTGCAGATAAACAGGTACAACTTATTGTATGCAGTCTTCTTTACATCTCTTGAAATGGCAGAATTTCTCATCTCTGAAAAAAGTAGGGTGTGGGGAACTGAAATTACTCTGCACTTTTATTGGAGGGAAGGGACACACCAAACTTCACACAGCTCACAGGAACAGGGCTGAGGCTGCCTATCTGTTGGAGGCTCCTCCCCTGTCACCATTTTACTCTTGGTGTCAGGAAAGAATGTCAGAAACGACTCATGCTGATAGTAGAGGAAAGAAGCAGCAGACATAAATGAGGTTCAGTGCTCTGGATTGAGGCAAGTACACACTATAGAGGGATATGCTTTGTTCATTTTTCATGCATGAGGTTTACAACCACTTTAAGTCCTCACACACACGGGATGTTTTTACAGCAGCTGTTTTTGTTGTTTGCCGTTTTTTTCTACAGTCAGTAAACCCCCCCAGCATATTCTCCTATGTGTTCATGCACACATAGGCTGTAATCAGCGGTTTTTGGTAGGGACGTTTTTTGGCTGTAAAAAAAAAAACTAGCATTTTTAGACGTTTTTTTTCTCCCCCCCAAATTTTTTTTTTTGGGGATAAAAAAAAAAAAAGCTGACAAATGCTGCTAAATGCGGCAAAACGCTAATACAACAATGCTAAAAAAAAAAAAAAAAAAAAAAAAAAAAAAAAATCTGAAAAACACATTTTTAACGTGACTTTACACAGCTAACGTTACCAGCGTTCTCAAAACGTCCCGCATGCCGAGGGCTCACATTTCCAACTATTAGGTCACTATTAAGTCACAATGCGCTAAAAGCTTACCTCCCATCCTTCCATCTCCAGGCCTTTCTTCCCATAAATGTCATAGATGGCTCTTGACTGTGGATCACTAAGCACTGCAAAATAAACAAAAAGAAAACATTAAAAAAGGGTAAAATAAAACACTAAAACTGAAGTATTTAGTGTCAGCAGAAATACAGAAGCAATGGGTCAAGGAAAAAAAAAAAAAAAAGTGGTAAAAAGGCAGCCAAAGTACACGAACATTCACAAGCAAAGCCTTTGGAAGGAAGGAAGAGGAAGGAAGGAAGGAGGAGGAAGGAAGGAAGAAAGGAGGAGGAAGAAAGGAGGAGGAAGGAAGGAAGGAAGGAAGGAGGAGGAAGGAAGGAGGAGGAAGGAAGGAGGAGGAAGGAAGGAGGAGGAAGGAAGAAAGGAGGAGGAAGGAAGAAAGGAGGAGGAAGGAAGGAAGGAAGGAAGGAAGGAAGGAAGGAAGAAAGAAAGAAAGAAAGAAAGGAAGGAAGGAAGGAAGGAAGGAAGGAGGAGGAAGGAAGGAGGGAGGAGGAAGGAAGGAGGGAGGAGGAGGAAGAAGGAAGGAGGAAAGGAGGAGGAAAGGAGGAGGAAAGGAGGAAGGAAGGAAGAAAGGAGGAGGAAAGGAGGAAGGAAGGAAGAAAGGAGGAGGAAAGGAGGAAGGAAGGAAGAAAGGAGAAGGAAAGGAGGAAGGAAGGAAAAAAGGAGGAGGAGGAGGAGGAGGAGGAGGAGGAAGGAAGGAAGGAAGAGAGGAGGAAGGAAGGAAGAAAGGAGGAGGAAGGAAGAAAGGAGGAAGGAAGGAAGGAAGAGAGGAGGAAGGAAGGAAGGAAGAGAGGAGGAAGGAAGGAAGGAAGAGAGGAGGAAGGAAGGAAGAGAGGAGGAAGGAAAGAAGGAAGGAAGAGAGGAGGAAGGAAGGAAGAGAGGAGGAAGGAAGAAAGGAAGAGAGGAGGAAGAAAGGAAGAGAGGAGGAAGGAAGGAAGAGAGGAGGAAGGAAGGAAGAGAGGAGGAAGGAAGGAAGGAAGAAAGGAGGCGGAAGAAAGGAGGAAGGAAGAAAGGAGGAGGAGGAAGGAAGAAAGGAGGAGGAGGAAGGAAGAAAGGAGGAGGAGGAAGGAAGAAAGGAGGAGGAGGAAGGAAGAAAGGAGGAGGAAGAAAGGAGGAGGAAGGAAGGAGGAGGAAGGAAGGAGGAGGAAGGAAGAAAGGAGGAGGAAGGAAGAAAGGAGGAGGAAGGAAGAAAGGAGGAAGGAAGAAGGAAGGAAGAAAGGAGGAGGAAGGAAGGAGGAAAAAAGAAGGAAGGAAGAAAGGAGGAGGAAGGAAGGAGGAAGGAAGGAAGAAAGGAGGAGGAAGGAAGAAAGAAGAAGAAGGAAGAAAGAAGAAAAAAGAAGAAGATGGAAGAAGGGGAAGAAGAAAAAGAGGAAGAAGAAAAAAGAGGAAGAAGAAAAAAAGAGAAGAAGAAAAAAAGAGGAAGAAGAAAAAAAAAAGGAAGAAAAAAAAAAGAGGAAGAAAAAAAAAAAGAGGAAGAAGAAAGAAGAGGAAGATGAAAGAAGGAGGAAAGAGGAAGAAGAAGAAAGAAGAAGTTCGCTATCAAATTCTATATGAAAAAGTCTTGCGGTTGCAACAAATGTATCCAAATAAAACAATGTATTTGTATTGCTGTCACACTGTATGGTGTGCTCCCCTGTCTCTGTCAAACTGGTTATTTGTCCCATTTTTTTCGTGAGCATTGGTGGCAGCAACTGCAATGACCATTTATCAGCCGATAATAAGGCCGATTTTTCATTTATCAGCCGATAAACGGCCCGTCTATGATCTGCATTAGGCTAGGTTGACATCTGTGCAGCACCACCCGCACAGAGGTATGCGGACCCGCGGGCGGGTACCATTAGTTCTAACGGCACGCCGCCCGCACTGGAAAACGCAACCGTACTGGGAACCTCGGCTGCGTTTTCCAAAGAAGTGAGAGGACTTTGCGTGTCACGGGCACGGGAATCCATTCAAATGAATGGGCTCTCGTGCCTGCGAACCGGGGGTAATTGAATAAGCTGATGTTAGAAGCGGATTGGTTATAATCCACGGCTGCACCAGATTCCGCGTGCTCTAGTTTTAGTAAAACCCCACCTATTGTGTCAGGCATCACTTTTTGCACCTTGTAAGATTTTCTGCTTTATTTTTCATGTTTTCATAATGTTTTCCTATGTGGCCGTGTACACATCGTCGTTTACAGGTAGTTGAGTTTACAGTCGTTTTTTTTTTAACGCATCAAAATTGCATTCAGGAGTAGATTTTACCGACGTTTCAAAAGCCAAACGCTTGTAAGCGCGGTTAACCGCGTTAAGAAACTTTTTTTTTTTTTTAACTGTTCCATGTCCAGATGCTGTCCGGAGCCTTTTTTCATCATCAGAAATGCATGCAAAGCGTTTTCCATGTATTCAAATGGACCCGGTACACCAGCGCAGTCAGTTCCAGGTTCACGTGAAGGAAACAATGGCAGAACCCGCCGCATTATGCTCATGATGGGATCCATAGTGACTACAACCAGAAAAGACCGATCATCTCCACACATACTGCTCTCTCAATATGTAAATTTTTTACTGTTTTTCAGTGCATTCTGGGCATTTCGGAAGGTCTAATGAGGCTATCGTTTAAAAACACTTCTAAACGCAAACGCGCATATACGCAGCTAAACGAACGTTTTTTAACCTGCGTTTTCCAGCATTCAGAAGAGTTTTCCAAATGCCCCGTGTACATGAGCCCTTAACCCCTTAGCACCGGCACCTCCCGGCCCTTTAAGGATTTCAGAAGCCGGGAGGTGGGGTGGGGTTTAGGGTCATGTGAAAGGTCCCGATCAAGAGAGGAGATCAGGACCTTTCCGTGAGTATCGGGCATGTGTGCTGGGAGCGCGCTCTCTGCGCGTCTTTTTTTAATAGAACGCAAATGTGCGGCCGCTCTGCGTCTAGGCCCAAGCCGCCGGGAGGCCGCACATTTGCGTTTGGCCAGCGTGAAGAGGTTAAAGTGATACTAAAGGCTTACATTTTTTTTTTAATAACAAAAACGTTATACCTACCTGGTCTGTATAATGGTTTCATACAGAGCAGCCCTGATCCTCTTCTTGTCAGGCCCCCTGCTGGTCCTCTGGTCTCCTCGCCCTGCTGAGTGCCCCCCCACACAGCAAGCCGCTTGCTCTGGGGGCCCTTGTGTGTGCATAAGACATATAGAGCATGGCTGAGATATGTTCCCTGTTCCCTCCTCATAGGTTGTGATTGACAGCAGCCTGAGCCTATGGCTCCCTCTGCTATCTCTGATCCAACAAGTACGCAGAGAGACCGGACAGCAGCCGCTCTTGTGCACATTGCTGGATCGAGATCGGGCTTGGGAAAGTATGAGGGAGGAGGCTTTACAACTACATTAAGGAGGTTCTTCAGCCTAGGAACAAAAAATTAAAAGTCAGCCCCTACAAATACTGTAGCGGCTGACTTTTAACATTAGGATACTAACCTGTCGAAGGATCCAGACCCGTCCTCACCCTGGCAAGCTCTTTGCCGCCATCTTTAGTGAGGGAAGTCAGCTGTGATTCTGCTGTACTTTGTGAATGGTCCCACAGCCTTCTGGGACCTATGACATGTCCAAGAAGGCTGCAGGCGAAGGGGGGGCAACTTTCACTCGAAGCTCCTAGGCAGTGGAAGGGTGTACCTGTCAAAACCATGTACCTCCTATACCCTTCACCCCCCCTCCCCAAAAAAAAAAGAACTTGCTAAAAGTTAAAGAGGGTGGGAGGCAGCAGAAAAGTTGAACTTCCCCCTTTTGGCACCTATAGACCACACTTGTTTGGCATATTGACATCTCTTTGGGTGCTCAGAGGATGATGATTGAAGCATTTGATTTGACATGGCACGGTCTACATGTGTGTACGCAACAGGAAACGGGGAGATTGGCCCTTTTAATGTGTATGCAGCAGATCGCAAACCTCATTGGTGGTATAAATTTGCACTGGGTTCAGTAACTTGGCTTATCTCAAAGGAGACATCTTTTGTATCCTCTAGGTGTCCACACATTTACTGTACATCAGCCTTTCTCAACCATTTCAAGGCAGCGGAACCCTTGAAATAACTTTCCCGTCTCAGGGAACCCGATAAAAATTCCTACATCTACAACTCATGAAACATTAGTGTGATGGTCGGTGGGAAGAATGCTGCTCACACTTGTGGTCAGTGGGAAGAAAGAATGCTCCTTACACTTGTGGTCAGTGGGAAGAAAGAATGCTCCTCACACTTGTGGTCAGTGGGAAGAAAGAATGCTCCTCACACTTGTGGCCAGTGGGAAGAAAGAATGCTCCTCACACTTGTGGCCAGTGGGAAGAAAGAATGCTCCTCACACTTGTGGTCAGTGGGAAGAAAGAATGCTCCTCACACTTGTGGCCAGTGGGAAGAAAGAATGCTCCTCACACTTGTGGTCAGTGGGAAGAAAGAATGCTCCTCACACTTGTGGTCAGTGGGAAGAAAGAATGCTCCTCACACTTGTGGTCAGTGGGAAGAAAGAATGCTCCTCACACTTGTGGTCAGTGGGAAGAAAGAATGCTCCTCACACTTGTGGCCAGTGGGAAGAAAGAATGCTCCTCACACTTGTGGCCAGTGGGAAGAAAGAATGCTCCTCACACTTGTGGCCAGTGGGAAGAAAGAATGCTCCTCACACTTGTGGTCAGTGGGAAGAAAGAATGCTCCTCACACTTGTGGCCAGTGGGAAGAAAGAATGCTCCTCACACTTGTGGCCAGTGGGAAGAAAGAATGCTCCTCACACTTGTGGTCAGTGGGAAGAAAGAATGCTCCTCACACTTGTGGTCAGTGGGAAGAAAGAATGCTCCTCACACTTGTGGCCAGTGGGAAGAAAGAATGCTCCTCACACTTGTGGCCAGTGGGAAGAAAGAATGCTCCTCACACTTGTGGTCAGTGGGAAGAAAGAATGCTCCTCACACTTGTGGTCAGTGGGAAGAAAGAATGCTCCTCACACTTGTGGTCAGTGGGAAGAATGCTCCTCACACTTGTGGTCATTGAAAAGAATTACCCCCTTATAGATAGCTAAAAAGATCAATGGTGTCAGTGAAAAGGTATCTGAGAGGCAGAAGTTTGCACATTGCTCAAGGAACCCCTAGCAACCTCCGGAGGAACCCTAGGGTTCTGTGAAACTCTGGTTGAGAACCCTGCTGTAGATCATTACCTGAGCACAAAAAGCTGGGTAGCACCTTTACGCAAAAGCGACCAGCTATGGTCTCTCATGCTACACTGTTGATCCACCACTGTGATGGACCACCACAATGGCCAGCAGTAAGAAGCCAAATGCATCTCACAACAGAGTTCTCCAGGACATATATGAAGCCAGGGGCTGACTTAGCCCCCTAGGTTTCATCTAAAATATCACTTTTGGACCAATAGACTTCAATGACACGGGGAATTAAAGTCTGTGTTGCGGTCTACCACCATCAGATCCCAGCTGTCAATTTTATAACGCACATTTGAAAATTAAATGCATCTCTTTGCTATGGGTAACAAAGACACTTTCCCCATCAATGTAGTTTTTATATTCAAAGCACATTGCTTTTTCAAGACGCTTCCATCATGAGTGCATTTTTCTAACACAGCAAAACAAGAAAAAAAAAAAATAGAAGGTGGAAACAGGCCGACAATCAAAGATAGCAGCAGTGTAATCAGAGAGCCCGTTAAGATCAAAAAACGCTCTGCAAATTGATTTCTGTATATCTGTCGTGGATGGGTACATCACATCCGATAAGCACGTATTGTCTTTACATTAATTTATCTTCCGCCGCGCTCCAAGCTGCTGCGCCAGCCATTAAAAACACATTTCGAGGCGAGCTGGTAAGTGGCGCTTCTGATACACTTCTCGATGCACGGAACTTCAGCTATACAAGATCTTCGCTGATTCCTCTTGAGCTAATTACAAGAATACGGAGCTGAGGGTTTCCACAACAAGCCAGATACTGCTCACTGCCTGTCAGTTGTTGAGATTGGAAAAAAAAAAATCCCAGTATTCCCTGGAGATGGAAGATTGCAGATCCATAAGAGCTGAAGCTCGCCTAATGATTGTGTTAACTATTGTTTCTCATTTTGCCGGAGAAGTCGAACGGGGAGACAAATGCTGTTTTTTGTTGGATAAGCAGTACATGGGTTTAAATGGCGGGTCTCCAGAACGCCCGCCTGGACTACTTAATCTCTTTACATGCTTGCCCGCTGCTCAGTTGGAGCGATAGCTAAATAACAAAATACGGGGAGAATATTAACATTTAGGGCAACTTTACACTTGTTTCCGACACTTAAGGCTTCAACATGCTTTTCTGATGTGGTTTTGATGCTTTGTGATGGTTTTTTAAATCTTGGCAAATTGCCCTATGTGTGTTGATTTTCTATTTGTTTTAAAGAGGCCTGGTAGAATCCCAGCTTAGTAGTACCCTCAGCTCCGCTGATCCCCCGCTCAGTAGAAGCTCCGCTGATCCCCCGCTCAGTAGAAACTCCTCAGCTCTGCTGATCCCCCGCTCAGTAGAAACTCCTCAGCTCTGCTGATCCCCCGCTCAGTAGAAACTCCCCAGCTCCGCTGATCCCCGGCTCAGCAGAAACCCCCCAGCTCCGCTGATCCCCGGCTCAGCAGAAACCCCCCAGCTTTGCTGATCCCCGGCTCAGCAGAAACCCCCCAGCTTTGCTGATCCCCGGCTCAGCAGAAACCCCCCAGCTCCGCTGATCCCCGGCTCAGCAGCAACCCCCCCAGCTCCGCTGATCCCCGGCTCAGCAGCAACCCCCCCAGCTCTGCCGATCCCTCGCTCAGTAGCAACCCCCCCAGCTCTGCCGATCCCCCGCTCAGTAGCAACCCCCCCAGGTCTGCCGATCCCCCGCTCAGTAGCAACCCCCCCAGCTCTGCCGATCCCCCGCTCAGTAGCAACCCCCCCAGCTCTGCCGATCCCCCGCTCAGTAGCAACCCCCCCAGCTCTGCCGATCCCCCGCTCAGTAGCAACCCCCCCAGCTCTGCCGATCCCCCGCTCAGTAGCAACCCCCCCAGCTCTGCCGATCCCCCGCTCAGTAGCAACCCCCCCAGCTCTGCCGATCCCCCGCTCAGTAGCAACCCCCCAGCTCTGCCGATCCCCCGCTCAGTAGCAACCCCCCCAGCTCTGCCGATCCCCCGCTCAGTAGCAACCCCCCCAGCTCTGCCGATCCCCCGCTCAGTAGCAACCCCCCCAGCTCTGCCGATCCCCCGCTCAGTAGCAACCCCCCCAGCTCTGCCGATCCCCCGCTCAGAAGCAACCCCCCCAGCTCTGCCGATCCCCCGCTCAGTAGCAACCCCCCCAGCTCTGCCGATCCCCCGCTCAGTAGCAACCCCCCCAGCTCTGCCGATCCCCCGCTCAGTAGCAACCCCCCAGCTCTGCCGATCCCCCGCTCAGTAGCAACCCCCCAGCTCTGCCGATCCCCCGCTCAGTAGCAACCCCCCCAGCTCTGCCGATCCCCCGCTCAGTAGCAACCCCCCCAGCTCTGCCGATCCCCCGCTCAGTAGCAACCCCCCCAGCTCTGCCGATCCCCCGCTCAGTAGCAACCCCTCAGCTCTGCCGATCCCCCGCTCAGTAGCAACCCCTCAGCTCTGCCGATCCCCCGCTCAGTAGCAACCCCTCAGCTCTGCCGATCCCCCGCTCAGTAGCAACTCCTCAGCTCTGCTGATCCCCTGCTCAGTAGTAACCCCTCAGCTCTGCTAATACCTCACTCAGTAATAACCCACAACTCTGCTGATCCTCCTCACCATCCACTATATTGCTCCCAAGCAATGCACCATGTATGACATCTGCTACATGCTCCTGTTCCAGTCCCCCAGCTCTGCTGATCCTCCTCACCATCCACTATATTGTTCCCATGCAATGCACCATGTGTGACATCTGCTAGTTGCTCCTGCTCCGGTCCCCCAGCTCTGCTGATCCTTTGCCAGTTAGTCCTCCCTTTTCGGTCCCCGCTCACTTTCCACTATACGGTTCTCATGTTGCACACCACGTGTGTGGTCTGCTAGTTGCTCCGCTCCAGTCAGGACCCTGCTCACTTTCTTTCTGCCCACCAGATGCGACATCTCCACCAGTCACTCCTAGATTATATACATATGAACCGGAAGTGACTGCTGATTACATCTTTCCAGCTCGCTTGTTGGTTTCCCAGTGTATCCTGGGATATCTCATACCTGCAATACCTCCAAAACAAAGCAAAGCCAACTCCGAATAAAAGCCCCTCAAAAGCTGCAGGTGCTACTATCATAGACTTCTATGAAGGCTTTGGAGTTGCTTTGAAGTACCAAGAAAGAAACAAGGGGGTATCATTTTGAAGCAAAACAAACGCAATAGTGTGAACAGGACTTTAAAATGACTATTTTAATTAGTGGCAGGTGCATTCAGAGTGCTTTAAATACCCGTGTCCAATGCCACATTTTGAAGCAAGGTCCTATAGGTAATAACAGGGACTGTTGACCTGGAGAATATCCAAATGCCTCCTGGGAGATCAGGAAGGAATTTTATTCCAAGCTGGAGCAAACTGGATCATACTTTACTGGATTTTTTTTTTGCCTTCCTCTAGATGAAGTTTGTGCATTTGATTCTGTATATGGAGGTTTTCTATTAATTTTTTTCTTTGTTGGCACAAAACTATGTGACTAAGACTCTTCTCAAAGAAAAAACATACTAAGAAAGCGTATATAATAGCACAATTAAACTATTAAAATATAAAAATAAGCATTTATGCACTCAAATGCTCTAGGTTGGGGGTCAGCAACCATTAGATCGTGGTCTACCAGTAGATTGCGTCCAGGTGACTGGTAGATCGTGGCCAGGTGACTGGTAGATCACGGTCTGGGCTTGCTGACCCACCACTGCAGAGAATTAAACAGAGTGCAAGGCAGAGGGACTACTTGTAAAGTTGGAGCTGTAGTAGGGAGCAAGAGCCGCTGGAAAACGTAGGTTAAAGAACGTCTGTTTAGCCGCGTTTGCATAACACGTTTATGCGCATTTAAAAGCGTTTTTTAAAGATAAAGCACAGGAGAACCTCCCAAATACCCAGAATGCACTGAAAAGTGGTAAATTATTAACTATTTCAGACTGTTTCAGAGAAATACAGAGAGTAGAAGCAGAGACAGCATTATGTGTTGAGATTAGCTTAGAAGTGAGTTGCTCATTAACATTTCTTTTGTTTCCAAGGGTGGGAAAGGTGTCTGGTGGAGGGAGTTAATAAGGTAACCTGGCAGGGGGTCTTCATAAGGAATTTGAGGTGTGAATGGTCATTGTAACGGAACCGGACCCCAGACCACACTTGGGTATATTCCGTTATACCGCAGCTTCCCTGTCCGAACACCATCCATGGACCACACCCTTGAAATCCCTCAGGAAAGAGACAGCACCCAGCTCTTCTTAAAACAGGAAGTCAACTGCTTTATTTTACACAAACAACAAGTTATATACACAGGGTGGGGAAACACAACCAGGAACAGGAAACACATCATCAGCCCACCCCATCAGTGGGAAGGGCTGCAGGAAACACATCATCAGCCCGCCCCATCCAACCAAAACACAGAACAATGGGGCAGCACATGGCAAAGGACAATAGACAGCCATGTGGCCGAGAACAAAAGGACAACACACCAATACACAATAGACATTCACATACACACCCTGTACCCGAACAGGCACAGGGTCACTTAAACATAAGAATTTGGGGAGATGATACAGAGGTCCCCCCACACCCAAAAGTCACTCCCGTCACAGTCATTAACATATCTTTTGTTTCCAAGGATGGGAGAGGTCTGAGGTGTGAATTGGTCATTACAATGTGTGACAAGCTTGATAGGAACATCCTGTGTTCAGTGTTTTGTCCATTTGAGTACCTTGAAAACGCTTTGCATGCATTTTTCAAGATGAAAAAAGGCTCTGGACAGCATTGGGAACTGGAAGAGTTAATAAAAAATTTCAAACGCAAATAAATGCGATTAGCCGCGTTTACAAGCGTTTTGCGTTTGGAACGCTGATAAAATTGACTGCTGAATGCAAGTTTTCTGCGTTAAAAAAAAGACTGTAAACTCAAATGCCTGTAAAGGACGCATAGGAAAACATTAGGGAGAGTTCAGGGGCTGCTGAAAAAAACGCTGAACAGCTGCAGGGTACATAAACCCTAAGGCCCAGAACAGTCCTATTTCCTCATACTATCTGGTTAGCTATGGCAGGCCTCAGTCAATACATTTGCCATACAGGTAATTGGACAGGTGTCAGCCCCAGCCTCCCTGTTGGTACTCACTTTACCCTCAAAAATATCCATCCTCCACAGAATAGCCTCTGCACACGGCCTCCAGCTGATAATTATTTTACACAACAAAAAACCGCCTTCTTCCCGCGAGCGCCGTCACCGGCTTGACAAAAACCAAACAATATTGATTCCTGCAAAGAACAGCACAAAAGCTTCAAGTGTTTCGGCGGCACAAAACAATGACGTTAATTAGCAGCCAACAGGATCATGCGTGTGCATCCACAACATGGGTGTGCAGGAAACAACAAACAAAACATAACAAGGTCGCTTTCAGAATGTGACAGCCTTCCGGAATCCCATCACGTTCTGGAAAACTTTTAGCTTTGAAATTCATTTCATCACATTGGAAACTAACATCACTGAGAAAAAGACGACATGAAAACTCCCAGAGGGCTTCAAGACATCGAAATTCCCTCCCAGTGGGCCTCCGGATCAATGTGCTTGGACTGTGGAAATGCTGAGGTGTAGTCACCACCCTCCCGTTTAACCTCTTGCTGACCGCCCGCAGTATAAAGTACTGCAGGCGGCCGACACAGGCAGGCGCCGTTATGTTCCTGTCGGTCGCAGGCTTGCTTCTAGGTTTTGGTCCCCAAATGATCTGTCCTGTGATTGGCTACAGCACAAATCTGTTAGCAGGTTACCACCAATGATTTGGGCCAATCACAGAAGGAACGCACGCACACACACGAGAACACACACACACTCTCACACACACACGAGAACACACACACACGAGAACACACACACACGAGAACACACACACACACACACGAGAACACACACACGAGAACACACACACACACACACACACGAGAACACAGACACGAGAACACACACACGAGAACACACACACACACACACACACGAGAACACACACGAGAACACACACACACGAACACACACACACACGAACACACACACACGAACACACACACACACACACGAGAACACACACACACGAGAACACACACACACGAGAACACACACACACGAGAACACACACACACACGAGAACACACACACACACGAGAACACACACGAGAACACACACACACACACGAGAACACACACACGAGAACACACACACACACACGAGAACACACACACGAGAACACACACACACACACACACGAGAACACACACACACACGAGAACACACACGAGAACACACACACACACGAGAACACACACACACACGAGAACACACACACACACACACGAGAACACAGACACACACACGAGAACACAGACACACACACACACGAGAACACACACACACACACACACACACACGAGAACACACACACGAGAACACACACACGAGAACACACACACGAGAACACACACACACGAGAACACACACACACGAGAACACACACGAGAACACACACACACGAGAACACACACACACACGAGAACACACACACACGAGAACACACACACACACACACACGAGAACACAGACACACACACACACGAGAACACAGACACACACACACACGAGAACACACACACACACACACACGAGAACACACACACACACACACACGAGAACACAGACACACACACACACGAGAACACACACACGAGAACACACACACACACACGAGAACACACACACACACACACACACACACACACACACACACACGAGAACACACACACACACACGAGAACACACACACACACACACACACACACACACACACACACACACACACACGAGAACACACACACACACACGAGAACACACACACACACACACGAGAACACACACACACACACACGAGAACACACACACACACGAGAACACACACACACACACACACACACACACACACGAGAACACACACGAGAACACACACACACACACACGAGAACACACACACACACACGAGAACACACACACACGAGAATACACACACACACACGAGAACAGGCTCAGTTTAAATAGCCCACTTGGCGCCAATGCGCATGAATAGGAGCGTGCAGGAGCATGTTCACGTTTCCTACGTGCATGTAAATGAACCTGAATTATTATTTATTACAGGTACTTCTATAGCGCCGTCAATTTATATATATTTTTGTACATTTACATCAGTCCCTAACCCTCAAGGGGCGTACAATCTAAGGTCCCTAACTCACATTCATACATACACATACTAGGGACAATTTACACAGGAGCCAAGTCACCTACCAGCATGTCCTCTGGAGTGTGGGAGGAAACCGGAGAACCTGGAGGAAACCCACGCAGGCACAGGGAGAACATGCAAACTCCAAGGTAGGTGGTGCCATGGTTGGCATATGAACCAACGACCCGAGTACTGCCTGGTGGAAGTGCAAACCACTTAGCCACTGTGCTGCCCATGAATTAGCCTGCGACCTATGCATAGGATGCTGTCCAGAAGAGCCATCTTGTCTGCTGGTATGCCCTTCCAGACAGTGGGAGATAGGAGATGTCCAAACACTACCCGCCACTCTGCTACCTGGAAAAGTTTTCCCTGTCTTAGCGCCTGGACGCAGCAAAGTTGGAGGTGTGTACCTGGTTCTTCACTCCAGGTCAGGATCTGCAGACATCCCCACTGTACCCAACTCAGGCTCTCTCCTACCAATCACACCGCTTGCAGCTCCATCTCCCTCAACCTGTCAGCCAAGCAACGCCATTCAGAACAGCAGATCAGTCAATCAACCGCTGTGCCTGTCAGCTTCTTCATTGCTTTCACTAGCCTGGCCTACACCAAGCAGAGGACATTTCATTACTACCGCGTGTATTAACTGTGAGTGTGCGCACTATTTCATGAGCAGTTGCGTGCGATATTCCCGTGCGCCAGGTGTTTTTCTACAGATTTACGTATCTTTGGACCTTCCCAGTCCAGTGATTTTCACCTAAGGCTGCTGGTTTCATCAAAATATTTTTTTACTATAAAATAAACATTGGTATGGCCCTACACAAGTTTCTCATGTGGCCCCTTGGGAAAATGAATTTCCCACCCTGAGATAGAAGGTATCGTCTATGTTAAGGCATCGTGCAGGGTCAGCATCTACTTCCCGGATCGAGATGACGCAATCGTGTAAATCCTGGCACCCGTGCAGTTTTTGGCGGTGTTCACATGTGTCTGATATAGATCTGTTGAGGTCTTACCACTGAGGGAGAGTAGACTAGGGAAATATCCGAGTACTGCCTGGTGGAAGGCAAACCACTTAGCCACTGTGCTGCCCATGAATTAGCCTGCGCCTATGCACAGGATGCTGTCCAGAAGAGCCATCTTGTCTGCTGGTATGCCCTTCCAGACAGTGGGAGATAGGAGATGTCCAAACACTACCCGCCACTCTGCTACCTGGACACAATTTCCCTGTCTTAGCGCCTGGACGCAGCAACGTTGGAGGTGTGTACCTGGTTCTTCACTCCAGGTCAGGATCTGCAGACATCCCCACTGTACCCAACTCAGGCTCTCTCCTACCAATCACACCGCTTGCAGCTCCATCTCCCTCAACCTGTCAGCCAAGCAACACCATTCAGAACGGCAGATCAGTCAATCAACCGCTGTGCCTGTCAGCTTCTTCATTGCTTTCACTAGCCTGGCCTACACCAAGCAGAGGACATTTCTTTACTACCGCGTGTAATAACTGAGTGTGCGCACTATTTCATGAGCAGTTGCGCGCGATATTCCCGTGCGCCAGGTATTTTTCTACAGATTTACGTATCTTTGGACCTTCCCAGTCCAGTGATTTTCACCTAAGGCTGCTGGTTTCATCAAAATATTTTTTTACTATAAAATAAACATTGGTATGGCCCTACACAAGTTTCTCATGTGGCCCCTTGGGAAAATGAATTTCCCACCCTGAGATAGAAGGTATCGTCTATGTTAAGGCACCGTGCAGGGTCAGCATCTACTTCCCGGATCGAGATGATGCAATCGTGTAAATCCTGGCACCCGTGCAGTTTTTGGCGGTGTTCACATATGTCTGATACAGATCTGTTGAGGTCTTACCACTGAGGGAGAGTAGACTAGGGAAATATCCTAGTACTGTCAGTATTCCCTGTGATGATGTGCCTTAGCACGAAAGGCCTCAGGAGGAACTGACAGCCTGTGACGCCTTATTGCCGCCCAGACCACGAGGAGGTCTGGCGGCCACTTCATTCAGGGTCAGTAATTTTGTTTTCTTGCACTCTATATATATCTAATTTTGGGCATTTGCCAGCACTATTACTGATTTACCCTGCACTAAGTCTGTTACCAATAAAGTTCTTCTGACATACTACACTATGGGTACTCTTCAACTTTTTGCCCCTTACTGAGGGGTCAGCAGACACAGCTTCCAACTATATCCAGAGGAGGGAAGCCTTCACCTGGAGGAATTCTTTATCCGGTCGATCCATCCTGATCCTAAGGAGGTCCTGTGAGCCCAGCTGACTATCGTTTGAGAATACCCCTTCCTGAGGGAGATCGATATCTGTGGAATTTAATACACACATGCGCATTTCCTATGCGCGGTCGGTGAGTGCGCACTTCTGCCATTTCTTCCGGATTCCTCATAGCTGTGTCCACTTTATTATATCGATAACAAATTTCAGAACAAACTTTTTAGATCGAACTTTTTAGATCAAACTTTCTGCTTGTTATTTTTAGCGCTGCACTATATTTATCTATAAATATCCTAGTACTGCCTGGTGGAAGGCAAACCACTTAGCCACTGTGCTGCCCATGAATCAGCCTTCGCCTATGCACAGGATGCTGTCCAGAAGAGCCATCTTGTCTACTGGTATGCCCTTTCAGACAGTGGGAGATGTCCAAACACTACCTGCAGAATGCAATAGGAAGAAGGGACAGCCGCACACCGGAGGATAGATGAATATAATGTGTATTTATTGATCCATGGGACACACAAAATACCTGTATTCATGTCCTGGTGTTTTGTCTGTCCTATGGATCAATAACACCATATACTCATCTATCCTCCGGTGTGCGGCTGACCCTTCTTCCTATTGCATCGTGTGTGGTGGTGAGCCAGAACCTGCACCTGTCGTGGATCGATCTGGATTGTCTGCCTGAGCGGTATACCTCTGTTCTTACCTGAAGAATACGGAGGAAACAAACTTACCCTTTGCAAGAAAGTATGGCGCTTCAGTCTTGTCTAACAGTAATAAAAAAACGTAATCCAAACCCACTAATTATGGTGCCGTCTCATACGAATGCTGCTTACTGGTAAACCACTGGAAGCAGCAGAAGCTTGAAAACCATTATCAGACACCAGAGTGCAAGGAGTTGTATGGGGAACGATCTATGATAAAGAATGCCCAATACATGACCTGTCTGTAACGGAACCGGACCCCGACTGCACTGGGGTATTTCCGCTCCCGCTTCCCTGTCCGAACACAGATCCACGGACACCACTCTTGAACGAAACCAGGAAATAGACTGCTTTATTTTAACACAGACCCAAGATATATACATTCAAGGGAACAACCCACCTCCCTGCATATGGACACAGGGCGGGGCAAACCAAATCTAGCAACCAGAGACATCAGCAGACACCCCCCACCAAGCCAATACACAAACACATACATCCCATAATAGTTTGCTCCCAAGCAAGACACACAATAGAACAATGGGATGCACCACATGGCAGTAAACAATGAACAACCCCCACACCCCACCTATACATGTCTACACAATATAAGGACATTCCACCCTGTACCCCTAACAGGCACAGGGTGACTTACACATAGGAGGGATATGGGGAGCTGAGACAGGGGTCTCCCCACCTCTCCAAAGTGAGCTGTGTTCCATGGGCCCCCCACCCAAAGTCACTCCCGTCACACTGTCCCATTGGGAACTACTGAGGCATCAGTCTATAGCCAACTGGTTTGAGTAGATGAGTATACGTAAACCACATCCTATGACCAATCTTTTACAAAGGTCCCAGGTCAGTGTTCTATCCAAAATAAATGTCCACTTTATTCAGCAATAGTAAAACCATCTGTGACACGTCAGAAGTTATCCACTGGACGCGTCACTGAAAGTGACACGCCACTATGTACGTAAGCCAGTGGGGGGGGGAAATCACCAGGAGGAACCTGACGTGTCCTAGGTTTCCTTGACAATGCATTTGGAGGTGCGGTCTATTTTTCAAATATTTGAAAGAGGCCTGCCTAGAAACGGTTTGTCAAGGAAACATATCACATTCACGCTTCACATTCCTTTTGGTGACCCCTCTGTACACAGCGGCGCATCATCGCTGACCCCAGCATGTGCATCAGAGTTTTATCTTACACCTGCTTAAAGCGGAGTTCCACCTGAACCTCGGTCCAGCGATGAACTCACCACCACTGTCTTCTTTCCCTGGCGCCAGCATCTTCAGTGTGGGCACCCGGCTGTGACAGCCTGCGGCTTCACAGCCGGGTTACCCACTGCGCATGCGCGAGAAGCGCTGCGCTTTGTGAATGGCCCCATCGTCTTCTGGGACCAGAGAGGGGGGGGACAGGACACAACTTCCGCTTCCATTCACCTAGGCCAGTGGTCGGCAAGCCGCGGCTCGCGAGCCACATGCGGCTCTTTACACACTCTAATGCGGCTCTTCTGTGTGCCGGGCGCCCGCTCCCCTCCCTCCTCTCGGGCGGCCGCCCCAAAAGTCAGGACTTTTAATCCGGCCCGCGGAGCGTGGAAAACATTGGCTGTCAGGATGTAGGCGGGGCAGCGTGACGAACTCCTCTCCTCTCACAGTCCGCCCTGAAGACCGGAACGGCGCGGGAACACGGCGAGAGGAACGCGCGGAGCAAAGGTAAGTGAATTGACACAATATGGGGAATGAATTACTATAGGGGGGATGAATTACTATATGGGGGATGAATTACTATATGGGGGATGTATTGTCAGTTTTAAAAATGTGGCTCTCAAAATAAATTTCAATCGTGGTTTTGGCGAGATTTGGCTCAGTTGAAAAAAAAGGTTGCCCACCACTGACCTAGGAGATCACAGCGGAAGTGGGAGCGGGTACCTGTCAAATTTGCGTACCCGCTCCCCAAAGGTGCCAAACCTTTATTCTTCAGCAGCTTTACTTTTGAAGGTTTAACGCGTCCGATAGGCTCATTTTAAATTTTTGGTTCGGATTGAAGCAATAACACGCCTGGCTATGGGAGGGTTAACCTACAGCAATCAGCCTGAATAAGTTTCTGGCTGCCGCTTCAATTCCCAATTCTGCGACCCAAACATTAGTGTCCTGTCACCGTTAAAAAAATAATCATTTCAATAATTAGTCAGATTGCTAATTTCCAGCAGCAGATATTGATCGCAGAGACCTAGGTGAGACAAAGGTGCAAAACCAGCCGTCATCTTGAAAGGGCTCCCAGGAACGTCTCTCTCTCTCTTTCCCTCATTCCTGCCAGACACACAATTCAATGGCTGCAAGAAAATTCAATATCTGCCACCCCGGCAGTTTTAGCCAATCTTAAATATCCACTGACCTTCATAGGCCTGGTGGACAAGGTTGAAGAGTTGCTCTGCTTGCTTTTTCAGTTCAGGGTCCCTGTGCTTGTCAGGGTGGTATAGCATGCACAGTCTGCGGTATGATGCCTTCAATTCCTCCTGAGTAGCCTGAAAAAAAGAAAAGAAAAATAAAAAAGGGCGTCAGTGACAAGCACATCCTTAAAAAGGTCAGAGGGTCGTAATGACAAAAGATTGGATAATGAATGTTTGCCAAAGTTTAAATTCCACATTTGCTCCTTAAGATCTGGAGATAAAAATAATACAGTTATAGTGCAGCAAAAATATGCGGTACTTCAAAAGGATAAATGCAACTATAAAGCATTTTGTGATTTAAGCAGGTAAACAATTTAGTGCATAAGGTTCAATAGAAGAAAACATCTGAGGCAGCAGAAATACTGCTTTAGAACCTGACAAGCTATCATGCTTGGAGCCTTTAAAAACCAGACTACGGCTTCTGCCTTCAACGTACTTAGTGTGCAGCTGGAAAACGTGGAATGGGGGTCTGTTAAACATTGGACATTCCTTATGTGGGTTAGAACATCTGAGAACCCACTTACCTGTATACCAGCTGCACAAGTAGGCCTAACTAAGCGGGATGAGAAGCAGCAGTTGCAGATGGCTTGGAGTGTCTGGATAAGAAAAAGTGCCAAAACGCTTGCAGTAGGTGGTGTGAGACGAGCTCCAATAGGCTTGGAGTGGGAAGGGTGCAAAAAAAAAAATTAGCTTCAGTTGGTCGTTTGAGGTTGGTGGGAGAAGAGGAGTTTCACATGGTTTAGAATAAACAGGGTCAGAGGAAGAGCTCCAAGTGGCTTGGCATGGGCAGGGTCAGAGGAAGAGCTCCAAGTGACTTGGCATGGGCAGGGTCAGAGGAAGAGCTCCAAGTGGCTTGGAATTGGCAGGGTCAGAGGAAGAGCTCCAAGTGGCTTGGAATTGGCAGGGAGAGAAGAGGAGCTCCAAGTGGCTTGGAATTGGCAGGGAGAGAAGAGGAGCTCCAAGTGGCTTGGAATTGGCTGGGAGAGAAGAGGAGCTCCAAGTGGCTTGGAATTGGCTGGGAGAGAAGAGGAGCTCCAAGTGGCTTGGAATTGGATGGGAGAAAAGAGGAGCTTTAAGTGGCTTGGAATGGGCAGGTTCAGAGGAAGAGCCCCAAGCAGCTTGGACTGGGCAGGGAGAAAAGAGTGGTTCGGCATGGGCAGGGTGAGGCAGCAGAAATACTGCTTTAGAACCTGACAAGCTATCATGCTTGGAGCCCTTAAAAACCAGACTACGGCTTCTGCCTTCAACGTACTTAGTGTGCAGCTGGAAAACGTGGAATGGGGGTCTGTTAAACATTGGACATTCCTTATGTGGGTTAGAACATCTGAGAACCCACTTACCTGTATACCAGCTGCACAAGTAGGCCTAACTAAGCGGGATGAGAAGCAGCAGTTGCAGATGGCTTGGAGTGTCTGGATAAGAAAAAGTGCCAAAACGCTTGCAGTAGGTGGTGTGAGACGAGCTCCAATAGGCTTGGAGTGGGAAGGGTGCAAAAAAAAAAATTAGCTTCAGTTGGTCGTTTGAGGTTGGTGGGAGAAGAGGAGTTTCACATGGTTTAGAATAAACAGGGTCAGAGGAAGAGCTCCAAGTGGCTTGGCATGGGCAGGGTCAGAGGAAGAGCTCCAAGTGACTTGGCATGGGCAGGGTCAGAGGAAGAGCTCCAAGTGGCTTGGAATTGGCAGGGTCAGAGGAAGAGCTCCAAGTGGCTTGGAATTGGCAGGGAGAGAAGAGGAGTTTCAAGTGGCTTGGAATTGGCAGGGAGAGAAGAGGAGCTCCAAGTGGCTTGGAATTGGCTGGGAGAGAAGAGGAGCTCCAAGTGGCTTGGAATTGGCTGGGAGAGAAGAGGAGCTCCAAGTGGCTTGGAATTGGCTGGGAGAGAAGAGGAGCTCCAAGTGGCTTGGAATTGGATGGGAGAAAAGAGGAGCTTTAAGTGGCTTGGAATGGGCAGGTTCAGAGGAAGAGCCCCAAGCAGCTTGGACTGGGCAGGGAGAAAAGAGTGGTTCGGCATGAGCAGGGTGAGGCAGCAGAAATACTGCTTTAGAACCTGACAAGCTATCATGCTTGGAGCCCTTAAAAACCAGACTACGGCTTCTGCCTTCAACGTACTTAGTGTGCAGCTGGAAAACGTGGAATGGGTATCTGTTAAACATTGGACATTCCTTATGTGGGTTAGAACATCTGAGAACCCACTTACCTGTATACCAGCTGCACAGGTAGGTCTAACTAAGCAGGATGAGAAGCAGCAGTTGCAGATGGCTTAGAGTGTCTGGATAAGAAAAAGTGCCAAAACGCTTGCAGTAGGTGGTGTGAGATGAGCTCCAATAGGCTTGGAGTGGGAAGGGTGCAAAAAAAAAAATATTAGCTTCAGTTGGTCGTTTGAGGTTGGAGGGAGAAGAGGAGTTTCACATGGTTTAGAAAGAACAGGGTCAGAGGAAGAGCTCCAAGTGGTTTGGCATGGGCAGGGCCAGAGGAAGAGCTCCAAGTGGCTTGGCATGGGCAGGGAGAGAAGAGGAGCTCCAAGTGGCTTGGAATTGGCAGGGAGAGAGAGGAGGAGCTTCAAGTGGCTTGGAATTGGCTGGGAGAGAAGAGGAGCTCCAAGCGGCTTGGTGTGGAAAGTGGAAGAGAATCTCCAAGTGGCTTGGCATGGGCAGGTTCAGAGGAAGAGCCCCAAGCAGCTTGGACTGGGCAGGGAGAAAAAAGAGTGGTTCGGCATGGGCAGGGTGAGGCAGCAGAAATACTTCTTTAGAACCTGACAAGCTACCATGCTTGGAGCCCTTAAAAACTAGACTACAGCTTCTGCCTTCAATGTACTTAGTGTGCAGCTGGAAAACGTGAAATGGGGTCTGTTACACATTGGACATTCCTTATGTGTGTTAGAACATCTGAGAACCCACTCACCTGTATACCAGCTGCACAAGTAGGCCTAACTAAGCAGGATGAGAAGCAGCAGTTGCAAATGACTTGGAGTGTCTGGATAAGAAAAAGTGCCAAAACGCTTGCTGTAGGTGGTGTGAGATGAGATCCAATAAGCTTGGAGTGGGAAGGATGCAAAAAAAAAAAAAAGGGCAATGCCCAAGAGCACCTATGCATTAAGACAGCCCTGGGCAAAAGCAGCACCAGGCGGTTTGGAGTGGCTTGGCTCAGCCACTTCCATTCTTTGTGCACTCGTTCCTCTAAAACATTGCTCAGGATCAGTTACTTGATAATGACAATGGTGGACCATGCCTACGCAATGTGTATGGATGCAGTCATTACATTTTCACCAGGAGCACAACGCCAGAGCACAAACAGTGACAGTGGTCATCCCATGGACAAGGACCTCATAGCCGACATACCAGGGATTATTTTAATAAAAGCTAAAGAAATACTGAAAACAAGTTTTAAAAACTACACATGACAACGAATGTGGGATTTAAGTGCTTGGGTTTAGGTCTACTTTAACTGCCCGGTTCAGGTTTTACCAACTCCATAGAGAAGAAAAACAACCTAAAAGTTCTTTCTTGGGGGGGGGGGGGGGGGCTTTAAGGAAATTGCAAATAATGCAGCGAGTACTTGTAAATGTTTTTATTCCCGCTGTAATAAAAGGCTAAAAAGGCTTGACGAAGAACCAGAAAAATGGGGCAGATTAGACCACACAAACGGTTCTGCCCATCTGGGACGCGGAGCTACAGTACGCGCCCAAGGTCATCGGGGAATATCATGTCCAACTTCACAGCCCAGTGCTCTAACAAGTAGGTCACTACATCAACGTCTACACAAATAGGAGCTGAAATAACATGGAGGCGCTCGGGAGCAAGCATTAAATGCCAATCACTTCCGACATGCAATCTACTGAGAAAAAAAATATATGTTAAAAAGCATGTTTTGGGTCTATATTTTAACTCCTTGGTGACCGGCACCGTTCATACCACCACAAGCTGGAGGAAAGATGAACTAGTTCAACTGGATGACCAAAATCTTAGATTTTTTTCTTTAGATGGAGTTCAAAAATGTAAAATTCTGGTACCCGTCAAGTCTGAATTGCAGTCTGTGTCTATGGTGAAGATATATCCTTTCCCCTAACCTTCGCTCCTACTAAGGGCAGTAGGACACATTGCGTAGGCATGGTCCACCATTGTCATTATCAAGTAACTGATCCTGAGCAATGTTTTAGAGGATCGAGTGCACAAAGAATGGAAGTGGCTGAGCCAAGCCACTCCTAAACGGGCACAGGAAGCAGGGGAAAATCTCTCCAATGTGGACACAGGCCATTATAAAACTGAACCGGTGTCAAGCATAGATAGGTGTACCCGTGAGACGGTTATCTTGCTGGCTGCCCCGGTCCAGGATGAGGCTTGTCACCGCCGACCCAATGCTTAGCTAAAGGTCTGCACGTGCTCATTGGCCAGAATGGGGTGACTATTGGATCTAGACTATCCAGCCCATTGCCCAACCCGGCAGAATGAAGCAGGAAAAAATCCCAAGAAAAAAAGAAAGGGTAAAAAAAAAACAAAAAACCTATGAAATCACAGGTCCCAGCAGGAAACTAGGTCCTTACTCCTTAACCCCTTCTCGCCGTCCATGCGCATATATGCGGCCTCATGAAAGTGGGTCTTTTTCTATGGGACCGCATATGTGCGTATCTCTCTTTGCGCTCTCACCGAGAGCTGTGGGTCTCATACCAATGATCAGGACCTGAGACTCTTGGTTCCGGGTCACCTGATCGCTGCGATAGCCTCTGATTGGCTATCACAGTGAGCAGTTAGTGTGAGCCCTCCCCTTTGTTTACTTCCTCTTCTGAATGGAGAGAAAGATTCTTCTTCCTATTATTATTATACAGGATTAAGTTCTCATGCACACGGGAAGTTTTTACAGCGGCTGTTTTCTACAGGTAGTAAACCCCCCAGCATGTTATCCTAGGTGTCCATGCACACAGACTGGAATCAGCGTTATTTGGCTAGAAAAAAAAAAAACCCAGGACTAGTGGGTTTCTAGAAGAGTTTTTTAGCTGTAAAAATGCTCTAACGCAGTAAAACGCGATAAATCGCAGTAAAACGGCGCAAAAACTGCATTTTCTGACTTTTTTTGATCCCCTCCTAATTTGTTTTTTGTAAAAAAAAATGCTAAAGAGCGCAAACGCGGAAAAACACGGGAAAACGCAGTTAAACACGGTAAAAAGCAGCTAAACGATAATGCAAAAACGCAAAAAAAAAGCTGACAAACTCACGTTTTTAACGTGACTTTACACAGCGAACGTTACCAGCGTTAACAAAACACCTCTTCCCCCCCCCCCCCAGTGTGTGTGGAGCCTCAAGGATAATGAATGTGAACTCATCATTCACCACATTATACATTTGTCCCACTGACCATTCAGTATGTAAGATACAGCATAGTAAATACACCAAGTATGTCTGTCCCCTCCCCCCTCAAATTAAAAGCATTTGGCTGGAGTTGGGTTTAAAAAAAAAATAAAAATTTATAGAACATTAAATCAACCATTCTTTCCTGTAAAACAAATTCTCTGTTATGGCATCCTGCCCTTTACAAGCAAACCATGCGCGGATTTATTTCTTGGCTCCAGTGTGCGTCCATTTTCTCCTCACAGTATCTTGAATGGGAAGGTCTGAACAAGAGCAAAAAATTCCGCCTCAAAAAAAAAAAAGTGGGGGCTTTCGCCATAGCGTCCCCTTGAAAGCTGCGCTGTCATTGCATGACTTACCAGACACGGTGACGCACCTAACTTGTGAGGGTGTCCGGGGGGGGTAGACTGCATTATATCTTTTCTCTCTGCAACTATATTTGGTTTAAAGGGGTTGTAAACCTCAGACATGAAATATGAACAAAGCATATCCCTCTATAGCATGTACTTGTCCCAGTCCAGAGCACGTAGGCTCGGTTCACACTGCCGCGACTTGGGATCCGACTTGTGAGACCCCAAGTCGCTCACATGTGAAATCCCGTGTTAGTCAATGAGAGCCGTCTTTGTTAGCATGACTGAAGTTGCTCCGACTTTAGAAAAGGTTGCTGGACTACTTCAAGGCGACTTCTATCCTACTTGTGCCCATAGACTTTAACCGCTTCCCGACCGCCATATAGCAGATATACTGCTACAGGGCAGCACGGGTGCGCAAAAACACACATATATATATATATACACATACATATATATACACATATATATACATACATATATATACATACATATACATACATACATATATATATACATACATATATATATACATATATATACATACATATATACATACATATATATATATATACATATATATACATACATATATACATACATATATATACATATATATATACATATATATATACATATATATACATATATATACATATATATACATATATATACATACATATATATATACATATATATATACACACACACGTGTGATCTTGGATTTCCAGGTAGGGGGCACGCGCCCTACCCACGCCGCCAATCCCGGCCGTCAATCACCGGGTCCCAGTCAGTGATTGCCAAGCATCTCAGACGGGGAGGAGAACTGTATGTAAACAATACAGTTCTCCTTCCTGTCAGCTCGTGCACACTGCTTTGGATGATCAACAGCTGAGGCTGCGAATGGCGGCGCAGGTATGGTGCTTGCATCCCATACCCGGAAATGCAAAAATACACACATATACACACACACACACATACACACACACGTGATCTTGAATTTCTGGGTAGGGGGTGCGCGCCCTACCCGCGCCGCCAATCACCGGGTCCCAGCCAGTGATTACTTGCTGGCGCCCAGTAATTGCTGAGCATCTCCGACGGGGAGGAGAACTGTATGTAAACAATACAGTTCTCCTCCCTGTCCGCTCATGCACACTGCTTTGGATGATCAACAGCTGAGGCCGTGAATGGCGGCGCAGGTAGGGCGCACGCACCCCGTACCCAGAAATGCAAAATTACGTATATATACACACACACGCGTGATTGTGCGCACCCATGCCGCCCTGTAGAAGTATTTCTGCTATAGGGCGGCGTGGAGTTAAAGTGGAACTTCACTCTCACAATCAACATGGACTATTTTGAATCCCTATGCTGCTGGCATTAGTAAATACACTGGGAAGTATATCATATTTTCTAGCTTTAAATTGTTTTTTTTACATTTCTTTAGTTACTTTCTGGTTTCTGGCCTAGGCCACAATGATGTCATACATCCCAGGAGTCTTCTGGAGCGGAGGAGGGGCTTTCTCAGCCAAGTACAACCTCCTGCCTGCATGTCTGGGCTAAGGGCTAAATGGATTCCAGGAAGTAAATGCTACATGAATCATCTTGCCCTTACTCAAGATGGCCACGGCCAGAAATTCCGGGGGGGGGGGGGGGGGGGGGGGGGTTCAAAGTGATTTCTCAGCAGAATAAAGTATAGAGACATGGATGAGTTGGGGAGTTTGATTTGAAGAAAAATAAATGAGATAGCAATCTTAGTTTGTGGTGCTCAGATACGGTGTAGTGCCGGATTAAACCAAGTAACTCTGCAAAATAAGGTAAACCTATCAGGATGGTTGATACCATGAAACACCTGAGGCTCCTACCCAGTGCTGGAGGCAGACAAGGCCCAACTCCTCCATTCGGTGCCGATTCTTGGGCAAACCTCTGCAGCAGCAAGCACAAGAACCTGGCCCCGGAAACAGCATTTAAGAGAAGAGAAAATATAACAGCAAGCAAGCTGAAGCAGTTGGGTCTATTCCAGGGGTGGGCAACTGTGGCCCTCCAGCTGTTGTAGAACTAAAAGTCCCATGAGGCATTGCAAAAATGACAGTTACAAGCATGACTCCCAAAGGCAGAGGCATGATGGGACTTGTAGTTCACCAACAGCTGGAGGGCCACAGTTGCCCACCCCTGGTCTATTCCAACAGAACCAAGGTCAAGTCCATGAAAAACCATCTGGTCACAACACGTGCTCCAAAACTAGAACAGCTCAGTCTTCTAAGCCAGCCTCTTTCCACCGGGGTGCCTTGAGGTTTCTTCAAGGATGCCTTGGCAAAATGTCTAAAAATTGCCCAAAACTTGTATACAAGCCAGTGGGTGGATCAAGCCGGCCTTTTAATTACACAAAGCCACGGGTTTTCGTTGTGCACCATTACGGCCTTCTAGCCAACGGCATCCCGACAACCAATGACATCAGTTGATAAGAAGGATGTCAGCTGCCTGCAGAGCATCCCAGTTTGACCTTCCCCCGCCCATTTCCATCAACGCTGGGGTCACATTAGCTCAGTGATGAAGAAAAAGGTAGAAGAGAAACACTGGAATACTACGAAGTACGAGCATGCAAAAATGTATTTGCTTTGGAGAAATTAATCACCTCTAATGTTGGGTGTCCTACATGTGTGGTTGTTGCTGCATTATATTATTATACAGGATTTATATGGCGCCTACAGTTTGCTCAGCACTTTACAAAATAAAGGGAAACAGTACAGCAACAATACAGTTCAATATAAGAGGGTTAGGAGGGCCCTGATCCTGGGAGCTTACAATCTAAGAGGGAGGGGCTAGTGGTACAAAAAGGTAGTAACTGTGGGGGATGGACTGGAAGGAGGAATAGAAAATTCCATTATTAGCTGAGGGCAGGATAGGCTTCCCTGAAGAGATCGGTTTTCAGAGATCGCCTAAAAGTGGGCAGAGTAGGCGATAGTCTGATAGACTGAGATAGTTCCAGAGGATGGGGGAGGCTCTGGAGAAGTCCTGGAGACGAGCATGGGAAGAGGAAACAAGGGAACTAGAGAGCAGGAGGAGCGGAGAGGACAGTTTGGGTGATATTTGGAGACAAGGTTGTTGATGTAATTTGGGGCGGAGTTATAAATGGCTTTAAGTGATTGTTAATGTTTTTAATTTTATTCGTTGGGCGATGGGAAGCCAGTGGAGGGATCGGCAGAGAGGGGTGGCAGATATATAAAACTATTAGAATAGTTTTTCACATTTTAGAATGGGTGCCTCAAGACCGTCCACAATTATAAAGGGTGCTTCAAGACAGTCCACAATTGTAAAGGGTGCCTCAAGACTGTCCATATATTATAAAGGGCGCCTCAAGACTGTGCATATATTATAAAGGGCGCCTCAAGACTGTCCATATATTATAAAGGGTGCCTCAAGACTGTCCATATATTATAAAGGGCGCCTCAAGACTGTCCATATATTATAAAGGGCGCCTCAAGATCGTCCATAATTATAAAGGGTGCCTCAAGACCGTCCATAATTATAAAGGGTGCCTCAAGACCGTCCATAATTATAAAGGGTGCCTCAAGACAGTCCACAATTGTAAAGGGTGCCTCAAGACTGTCCATAAATTTTAAAGGGTGCCTCAAGACCGTCCATAATTATAAAGGGTGCCTCAAGACCATCCATAATTATAAAGGGTGCCTCAAGACAGTCCACAATTGTAAAGGGTGCCTCAAGACTGTCCATAAATTTTAAAGGGTGCCTCAAGACTGTCCATATATTATAAAGGGTGCCTCAAGACCGTCCATATATTATAAAGGGTGCCTCAAGACTGTCCATATATTATAAAGGGTGCCTCAAGACTGTCCATAATTATAAAGGGTGCCTCAAGACCGTCCATAATTATAAAAGGTGCCTCAAGACTGTTCATAATTATAAAGGGTGCCTAAAGACTGTGCATATATTATAAAGGGTGCCTCAAGACCATCCATAATTATAAAGGGTGCCTCAAGACTGTCCATTTATTATAAAGGGTGCCTCAAGACTGTCCATTTATTATAAAGGGCGCCTCAAGACTGTCCATATATTATAAAGGGCGCCTCAAGACTGTCCATATATTATAAAGGGCGCCACAAGACTGTCCACAATTATAAAGGGCGCCTCAGGACTTTCCATATATTATAAAGGGCGCCTCAAGACTGTCCATAATTATAAAGGGCGCCTCAAGACTGTCCATATATTATAAAGGGCGCCTCAAGACTGTCCATATATTATAAAGGGTGCCTCAAGACTGTCCATATATTATAAAGGGTGCCTCAAGACTGTCCATGTATTATAAAGGGCGCCACAAGACTGTCCATATATTATAAAGGGTGCCTCAAGACTGTCCATATATTATAAAGGGTGCCTCAAGACTGTCCATATATTATAAAGGGTGCCTCAAGACTGTCCATATATTATAAAGGGCGCTACAAGACTGTCCATAATTATAAAGGGCGCTACAAGACTGTCCATATATTATAAAGGGTGCCTCAAGATCATCCATAATTATAAAGGGTGCCTCAAGACTGTCCATATAATATAAAGGGTGCCTCAAGACTGTCCATAATTATAAAGGGTGCCTCAAGACTGTCCATATATTATAAAGGGCGCCTCAAGACTGTCCATATATTATAAAGGGTGCCTCAAGATCGTCCATAATTATAAAGGGTGCCTCAAGACTGTCCATATATTATAAAGGGCGCCTCAAGACTGTCCATATATTATAAAGGGCGCCTCAAGACTGTCCATATATTATGTGATAAAGGGTGATTTGACCGAGAAAAGGGTGAGAAACACTGCCCTAAGCCAACCTGTGGGATTCAGACTGTTGGCAGAACTATTTGTTAAAGTAGAAAAAATAAGGGTCCAAAGCACACTTTCAACATAGCAAGCAGAACAAAACCAAATGAATCTATTTAACTGCTCAGGTTATTCATAAGGCAGACCATCCTCCTTAACCGCCCTATAGCACAAATACTGCTACAGGGCGGTAGGGCTGTGCAAAATCGCATAAATATATGAGATTTTGTATTTCCAGGTAGGGGGCGTGCGCACGCGCCCTACCCGTGCCGCTATCTCCAGCTACAGCAAACAACAGGCAGATGGTCTGTTTACATCCGACCGCCCATAGAGGAGAGTGGGCCTTGTCTGTCTATCCACTCTGCATAAGAAGCGGACACAAACCAGTTGCCTGCTCAGCGGGCATCAGAGGACAGGTCAACCGCTGAGCAAGAGGACTGCTGGCGACGTCTGCCCCGTGTGGAAGGGGCCTTATGCTGATGCGGCCGGCAATCAATTTGAGTTTGACACCTCTGGTCTTTGGGTCTCCGTTAGGCCACCCATCAATGTCATGGGCCCACAGTAATGTGCAGAATGCAGATGTTGGTGGGTTGACGTTCAGATGTGGGTGGGTTGACGTTCAGATGTTGGTGGGTTGACGTTCAGATGTGGGTGGGTTGACGTTCAGATGTGGGTGGGTTGACGTTCATCAATCTAAGCTCAAGCTGGTACTTGAAAAACAAAGTTCCCCTAGAACTGGGGAGCTGAAAAAGAAAGCTGTAGAAATATCCAGAGACCTGCTATCACATCCAAGCTATGGTTTATTGACAATAAGATCACTACAAATACGCTCTAACTGGCTTTCTTTATTACTGGCTCTTCCAATTTCAGGACGGAGCCCATAATATGCCACCATTAAACAAATAATTCAGATCTTGGAATGGCATCAATGCTTGGTGTCTTAAGAGCCTCAGTTTTCAGATCTGTGCCAAGCATGAAGGTTGAACCAAAGATTTCAGACAGCCTTTGTCTGAGAAGATGAACAGTCTTTCTATCTGTACTGCCTGTCCTAAGCTCTATAGGCCTGAGCGCTTCACTTAACCGCTTCCATACCGGGAACTGTCACCCCCTTCCTGCCCAGGCCAATTTGCAGGTTTCAGCGCTCACACACTTGACAATTGCACGGTCATGCAACACTGTATCCAAACTAAAATTTTATCATTTTTTTCATTCAACTAGAGCTTTCTTCTGGTGGTATTTAATCACCGCCGGGGTTTTTATTTTTTGCTAAAATTAACCAAAAAATACCGAACATTTTGAAAAAAAAAAAAAACCTGTTTTCTTTGTTTGTTATAAAAGTTTGGAAATAAATAATTGTTCTTCATAAATTTAGGCCGAGATGTATTCTGCTACATTTCTTTGGTGAAAATAACCCAAATTAGGATTTAATATTTAGTCTGTAGGAAAGTTATAGAGTTCACAGACTATGGGATATATATGAATATTGATCAATCCTGAAGTACTGATGTCCAATCTAATTTCTTGAGGTCCAAGAATGTCAGAACAGTACAGATATCCCCCAAATGTCAGGACGGTACGGATATCCCCCAAATGTCAGGACGGTACAGATACCCCCCAAAATGTCAGTACAGTACAGATATCCCCCAAATGTCAGGATGGTACAGATATCCCCCAAAAGTCAGGACAGTACAGATATCCCCCAAATGTCAGGACAGTACAGATATCCCCCAAATGTCAGGACGGTACAGATATCCCCCAAATGTCAGGACGGTACAGATATCCCCCAAATGTCAGGATGGTACAGATATCCCCCAAATGTCAGAACAGGACAGATATCCCCTCAAATGTCAGGACAGTACAGATATCCCCCAAATGTCAGGACAGTACAGATATCCCCTCAAATGTCAGGACAGTACAGATATCCCCTCAAATGTCAGAACAGTACAGATATCCCCCAAATGTCAGGACAGTACAGATATCCCCCAAATGTCAGGACAGGACAGATATCCCCCAAATGTCAGGACAGGACAGATATCCCCCAAATGTCAGGACAGTACAGATATCCCCCAAATGTCAGGACAGTACAGATATCCCCCAAATGTCAGTACAGTACAGATATCCCCCAAATGTCAGGACGGTACAGATATCCCCCAAAAGTCAGGACAGTACAGATATCCCCCAAAGGACCCCTTTTTGCAAAGTAGACAGTCCGACGTATTTCAAAAGAGACATGGCTAGCTTTTTAAAGCTGAAATTTTTGTGTCATTTTTCAGAAAATGAATTAAAAAAATTATTTTCGCTATTTTTTTTTTTAACATACTGTCACCAGGGCAGTACAGCGTCATCATATTGCTGGCATGGCGGTGATCAGGGACACTGACTGGTGACAGTACAAAAAATTAATAATTCAAAAAATGTTTTTTTATTTTATTATTTTTAATTTATTACTTTTTTTTCTCTTTTTTTAAGATTTGTTTTTCATATTTCACTATGACCAGAGTAGTATAATGTCACCATAGTAACATTGTACTACTTTGGGGATCAGTATTTTTTTTTTTTCTTTTAACACAATTTGCTTATAGCAAAGAATTACATTGCTATAAGCAAACATTTACCTGAATGACATCGATTCATTCAGGGTTTTTTTTTTGTGCTTAGCTGTGATTTGGCCACGGCTAATCACATGACACAGCTGAGCTGTGATTGGCACAGCCTGGGCATGCGATCACTGTGACCATTCACAGCTAGACACACTTGTATACAATGGATGGCATGAAAGGAAGCCATCCATTGTATACAACGGTCATGTGACTTGCTGTGATTGGTCACAGCAGGTCACATGGTACTGGCAATGGGGCAGGTAAACAGATCTGTCAATCGGCCGTGTCCGAGGTACATGGCTGGTGACAGATCGCGCGCGTTCCTGAAAGGACGCCATATGGCGTCCACCCGGAGGGACGAGCTGTTCGCCATATGGCTATAAGCTGAGCGGCAACTGGTTAAAGCACTGGAAGCTTCTAAACACTTTAAAACTGGGGTGCTCAAACTTTTGAAGAGTAAGGGCCACTTAAGTGATCTGGTAACTGGTAGCGGGCCCACAATGAAATGAAATGGTTCCGAATTTTGAACAGCATAATGAACATCTGCAGCCGCTTAATGCTAGCGGGAGGGAGAGGAGAAGAAGCCGGATTTCAGGAGTTGCAGGAGGAAAATGGAGAGGATTGGTTCCTGTTCTGCTGCAACCACCACCCCTCCTGTCCAAGTGTAAAACCGAATGTGATAGAGAGGCCCCATGGGCCCCCTGGAGCATGGGGCAGGGTCAGCATTGCAACCCTTGATGCTGCACCAATGGTTGGGAGGGGGTGTGGTAAAAACCGCCCGCCCACCAAACCAAAAATGTAAACAAGCCCTTACTGCCCTGAGCCCCTTTAAGGCTGGCTTACCCGCACTGTGGGTGCACTGCAATGCAGCTGCGACTTTCCTGCAGGTTAGCTGCAATTTGCCATAGATTTCTATTATATCTTACTTTATGAAAATGCACCAAAACTCCAGCATTCAATTTGGGGTCGAGGGCCACAGGTTGAGCACCCCTGCTTTAAAAAGTGCACCTTGCGTATTAAAATTGTCATAAGGTAGGTAGATAGGAAATGTAAATCCAACTCAACAAACACTTTACTCCTGCGCTAGGAAAGGACTCAGTAGACCCAATAGGAATGTTCTGGAATATGCACTGCTTGCTGCCCTCAACAGACCAGGGTGGTCCGAATACACTGGATACAAATGGAGAAACAGAAAAAGGGCGCACCAACCTAGTGCATTATCGTTTAAAATAATTTATTAAAGAAACAAAAATAGGTATCATACTCACAATGGACATAGTAACACAGGCATGTCAAACTGAACAAGATGTATGATCCAAACAACATCCGAGTCCAACCTGGTTGGCTCTGAAGAAGAGGTTGTGTCCTCGAAACGCGTTAGACAGTTGGTCATCCAGGGTTCCATCGTATGGACTCAGATGTTGTTTGGATCATACATCTTGTTCAGTTTGACATGCCTGTGTTATTATGTCCATTGTGAGTATGATACCTATTTTTGTTTCTTTAATAAATTATTATAAACGATAATGCACTAGATAGGAAATGTAGACTGTCATTCACCCATCTATCCATAATGGATAGATCGGTTACTGGCAGGTATTGAAAATTACGTTGCCACTACAGGACACAGCAGTGGTGAAGCGGGCAGTGGATGGAACCCCAGCTTGCACCAGAGGACCAAGCACTGACAGGACCCTCCCTTTCCAGTCTTCAAATCACAAGCATTCAATGTTAGAATGACCCTGGGGAAAACGCATACGCATGACACTATTCAGTAAGAACTTTCCCCAGAATGGCTGCACTGCGCCTGCAATCCCAACATACCGGGTCTGTTGCCACATTTGGTGTTCTATGGCTTTAAGCAAACAAATGTCTTCCTCCACAGCCCGGCAAGCAGCAAGCAGGTACATTTTAACTAAGCTGTCATGTAGAGATTGTGATTTGTGAACTCACTCCCCTCACATAACGAGAGACAGTGATGAACAGTCAGGAAGTGGTAATTAGGTACATCTCTCTCAGCTGAGGAGGAATGCTATGGAATTGACTGGCGACATGTGTTTATTACAGACAGAAAGAAAGATAGCGAGAGAACATCCTGAATCATGACCTGACAGACGGACCAATAAAACCAGACCAGGGCCTCAAAACTTCCACTCAGGTACACAAAGATATAATAAAATATAATAGACATCTTCTATATGTAATGTATTTATTTGAGATAGAGATATATATAGATATATATATATATATATATATATATATATACGCATACATACATACATACATACATATATATCTACAGTGGGGATCGAAAGTTTGGGCACCCCAGCTAAAAATTTGTATTAATGTGCATAAAGAAGCCAAGGAAAGATGGAAAAATCTCCAAAAGGCATCAAATTACAGATTAGACATTCTTATAATATGTCAACAAAAGTTAGATTTTATTTCCATCATTTACACTTTCAAAATAACAGGAAACAAAAAAATGGCGTCTGCAAAAGTTTGGGCACCCTGCAGAGTTAATATCTTGTACTGCCCCCTTTGGCAAGTATCACAGCTTGTAAACACTTTTTGTAGCCAGCCAAGAGTCTTTCAATTCTTGTTTGAGGTATCTTTGCCCATTCTTCCTTACAAAAGTCTTCCAGTTCTTTGAGATTTCTGGGCTGTCTGTCACGCACGGCTCTTTTAAGGTCTATCCATAGATTTTCAATTATGTTGAGGTCAGGAGATTGTGAAGGCCATGGTAAAACCTTCAGTTTACGCCTCTTGATGTAATCCCCCGTGGATTTCGAGGTGTGTTTAGGATCATTATCCATTTGTAGAAGCCATCCTCTCTTTAACTTCAGCTTTTTCACAGATGGCATCAAGTTACCATCCAAAATTTGCTGAAATTTTATTGAATCCATTTTTCCTTCTACTCGTGAGATGTTCCCTGTGCCACTGGCTGCAACACAACCCCAAAGCATGATTGATCCAACCCCATGCTTAACAGTTGGACAGAGGTTCTTTTCATTAAATTCTGTGCCCCTTCTTCTCCAAACGTACCTTTGCTCATTCCGGACAAAAAGTTCAATTTTAACCTTATCGGTCCACAGAACTTGTTTCCAAAATGCATCAGGCTTGTCTATATGTTCATTTGCAAAGTTCAAACGATGATTTTTGTGGTGAGGACGTAGAAGAGGTTTTCTTCCGATGACTCTTCCCTGAAGACCATATTTGTACAAGTATCTCTTTATAGTGGAATAGTGTACCACAACTCCAGTGTCTGCCAGATCTTTCTGGAGGGATCGTGCCGTCAAACGTGGGTTTTGAATTGTTTTTCTCACAATCCTGCGAGCTGTTCTGTCTGATATTTTTCTTGGTCTTCCAGATGTTGCTTTAACTTCCACTGTTCCTGATGACTGCCATTTCTTAATTACATTCCGAACAGAGGATATTGACATCTGAAAACGCTTTGCTATCTTCTTATAGCCTTCTCCAGCTTTGTGAGCGTCAACTATTTTCAGTTTCAGTTTTCTAGACAACTGCTTAGAAGAACCCATGGTGCTGATTGTTGGGGCAAGGTCAGAGGAGTCTGGGCATTTAAAACCTTTGAGATTGACATCACCTGGTCTTCCCAGACGATGATTGAGAACAATCCATGACAATGGCAGGTCTCAGCTTTGCAAAGGGGGCAGTACAAGATATTAACTCTGCAGGGTGCCCAAACTTTTGCAGACGCCATTTTATTGTTTTCTGTTATTTTGAAAGTGTAAATGATGGAAATAAAATCTAACTTTTGTTGACATATTATAAGAATGTCTGATCTGTAATTTGATGCCTTTTGGAGATTTTTCCATCTTTCCTTGGCTTCTTTATGCACATTAATACACATTTTTAGCTGGGGTGCCCAAACTTTCGATCCCCACTGTACATACATACATATATATATCTCTACATATACACACACACAAATCAAATAGAAAACTTGTGGGGTGACATTAAAAATGCCGTTTCTGAGCGTGCATGCATGTCATGACAGTTGGGTCTGTTGGATTTCTATTACTCTACTATACCTGCTAGGAAATTATTTGCCATGTAGAAATATCATTTCCACCAAAAACAGATTGATCCGGTTAGTGATGTCTGACTGCTATTATTTTGAACACAACTGTGTATATATATATATATATATATATATATATATATATATATATATATATATATATATATATATATACATATATACATATACACACATATACATACACACACACACACACACACACACACACACACACACACGTAGAACTACTTTTTGGGGCCCCTAAGCCCAAATGAGCATTCAACTCCTGCAGTGTGAAGGCAGTCCACAGCATGGAGGATGGTTTCCTTTCCCCCAGAGATGGGCTTTAAAATTACACTTCCAACGCAGAATGCAGACTGCAATAGTCTACATACACCAACCAGCTTGATGGTGCAGGTGACACAGGAACACGGTACTGAACATAGATGTTAATAAAAATCCATTAGAGCAAAAAGAAAGAGGACAGGCTTGAGAAAGAGGCGTTGTTGCCTCGAGGCGCGTAGCAGTGACGCCTCTTTCTCAAGCCTGCTGTTTGGCTTTTGATGTGATGCTGTTAGACTGGCTCCTGAGCGGATGTATCCTCCGATTATGAGCTCGTGCATCTCCTAACACTGGCGGTGTTGCTGCCATCTACTTCAGACAATCCAGATCTTCATGGGTGACGGCTTTTAAGCTTGAGATGCGCTAATATTCCTACATCATGTGATTAGCTACAGTGGGGATCGAAAGTTTGGGCACCCCAGCTAAAAATTTGTATTAAAGAAGCCAAGGAGAGATGGAAAAATCTCCAAAAGGCAAGTATCACAGCTTGTAAACGCTTTTTGTAGCCAGCCAAGAGTCTTTCAATTCTTGTTTGAGGTATCTTTGCCCATTCTTCCTTACAAAAGTCTTCCAGTTCTTTGGGATTTCTGGGCTGTCTGTCACGCACGGCTCTCATATTTGTACAAGTATCTCTTTATAGTGGAATAGTGTACCACAACTCCAGTGTCTGCCAGATCTTTCTGGAGGGATCGTGCAGTCAAACGTGGGTTTTGAATTGTTTTTCTCACAATCCTGCGAGCTGTTCCGTCTGATATTTTTCTTGGTCTTCCAGATCTTGCTTTAACTTCCACTGTTCCTGATGACTGCCATTTCTTAATTACATTCCGAACAGAGGATATTGACATCTGAAAACGCTTTGCTATCTTCTTATAGCCTTCTCCAGCTTTGTGAGCGTCAACTATTTTCAGTTTCAGTTTTCTAGACAACTGCTTAGAAGAACCCATGGTGCTGATTGTTGGGGCAAGGTCAGATGAGTCTGGGCATTTAAAACCTTTGACATTGACATCACCTGGTCTTCCCAGACGATGATTGAGAACAATCCATGACACTGGCAGGTCTCAGCTTTGCAAAGGGGGCAGTGCATGCTATAAATTCTGCAGGGCGCCCAAACGTTTGCAGACGCCATTTTTTTTGTTTTCTGTTATTTTGAAAGTGTAAATGATGGAAATAAAATCTAACTTTTGTTGACAAATTATAAGAATGTCTAATCTGTAATTTGATCCTTTTGGAGATTTTTCCATCTTTCCTTGGCTTCTTTATGCACATTAATACAAATTTGTAGCTGGGGTGCCCAAACTTTCGATCCCCACTGTAATTTGCATTTTTACAAATAAATGATTTAATCTGCTGCACTTAGAAGCGTCCTCGTCTCCCATCCAGGTACTAACCAGGCCCGACCCTGCTTAGCTTCCGAGTTCAGATGAGATCGGGTGCATTCAGGGTGATGTGGCCTTCTTTATGGTACCGAGTTCACGGTTAAAAAAAATATATATAAAAAAAAAAACTAGATTATTGTATTAACTGAATGCAGCGAAGGGACTGATACCCAAGTTTTGGAGGAAACAACAGGCACTGAAAATAAAGGATTGGGTAGAAAGAGTGGAGAAGATATATAGAATGGAGGAACTGTGCCATATGAAGGAAGATAAAATGGAGGTCTTCCGTACAAGATGGGAAAAATGGGTGCAATTTAAAAAGTCAGATTTATACCGAGAATATGTGAAATAGGGAAAAGAAGATAAAAGGGGATAAATATAGTATAATATCAGTATTATTATTATTATACAGTATTTATATAGCACCAACGGTTTGCTCAGCGCTGTACATTACAATGGGGGACAATACATGAGACAGTACAGTAACAATACAATACATGAGGGGATCGAGGGCCCTGCTCCTTGGAGCTTACAATCTAGGAGGAAGGGGAGAGCGGTGCAGGAGGAAATAGCTGTGGGGGATGGAGTGGTAGGAAGAGTGGAGGAGATCGGCAATTACCTGAGGGCAGGGAAGGCTTCCCTGAAGAGATGGGTCTTCAGGGTGCGTCTAAAGGAGAGAAGGGTAGGTGATAGTCTGATGGATTGGGGTAGGGAGTTCCAGAGGATTGGAAAAGCCCTGGAGAATTCCTGGAGACGGGCATGGGAGGAGGAGACCAGGGAACTAGAGAGTAGGAGGTCTTGTGAGGAGCGGAGAGTACGTTTTGGGTGGTAGATGGATATCAGGTTGGTGATGTAGTTTGGGGCAGTATTATGAACAGCTTTGTACGTCAGTGTTAGCATTTTGAATTTTATCCGTTGGGCAATCGGAAGCCAGTGGAGCGATTGGCAGAGGGGGGGTGGCGGATACGGAGCGGTTAGTAAGGTGGATGAGTCTGGCCGCAGCATTCAGGATAGACTGAAGCGGGGATAGCCTGTGGTGAGGTAAGTCGTTGAGGAGGGAGTTACAGTAGTCAAGTCGTGATATAACGAGGGAGTGAATGAGTTGCTTAGTAATTTCCGGGGTTAGGAACGGACGTATTTTGGAGATGTTGCGGAGGTGAAGTCTACATGAGTTTGTCAGTATTATTCAAGGAATAGGATTTCTAGAATGACGTTAAAAGTGCATAATCAAAAGGGGGGTAGGGAATAGGAAAGGGGAGGGGTAAAAGGTCACCAAGATTATATGTGGGAAATATCTGACAGATATGTGTAATGTATTCTGTTTTATTAGCTTTTGTATATTTAAAATGCTGATTTGAAAAACAATAATAATTTTTTTTCTTATTAACCACTTCCCAACCGGCCGTTGCATATAAACGGCCGGACGGTGGCACTGCAGGGTCGGGTGGCCGTTTATGAACGGCCTCCCCGAACCCTGCTTGTGCGCGCTCCCTGGGAGCGCGCAGCACCGCGATCCGGTGCCCGCTGTGTCCTCCGGACACAGTGAAACACCGATCGTCGGACGGGACCTCTGTACGAGGTCCCGATCATGTGATCACTGATTGGCCAATCAGTGATCACATGCAAAGTAGTAAGCAAGATGTCACTTCTGACATCATTGCTTACTACGTGTGAAATCTGTGAATGATCACAGAGGTCACATGGTACAAGGCTATTCACAACAGCCTTGTACCATGTGACAAGCTGTGACCAATCACAGCTCACTCAATACTTCTCAATGAGTGCAGGAATGCACACAGAGAGAAAGAGAAATGATTGCTTTTACATCCTATATGGGTGTAAAAGCAATCGGTGTAAAAGAAAAAAAAAAAAAAAAAATCTTCATCACCCCCCACAAGTAGTACAGTGTCACCATGGTGACACTGTACTGCTAGGGTGACAGTATGTAAAAAAAATAAAAATAAAAATATAAAAAAATAAAATAAAAATGTAAAAAAAAAAAAGTTTAAAAATTATAATTTTTGGTTATAAACTAATTTTTTTTTTTTTTTTTTTACTAAAAAGACAACGGAATAAATTTTGGCAAAGATTTATAATGAAATATTATTTATTTGCAAAATTTTATAAAAAAAAAACACTTTTGTTCAAAATTTTTGGACTTTTCCATTTACATAGCAAAAAAAAATAAAAATCCCAGCGGTGAATAAATACCACCAAAATAAAGCTTTATCTGTCTCAAAAAAATAGTAAAAAATTAATTTGGGTACAGTCTTGCATGACCGCGCAATTGTCATTCAAAGTGTGATAGCGCTGAAAGTTGAAAATTGCCCTGGTCAGGAAGGGGGGTAAAAGTGTCCGGACTGGAAGGGGGGGAAAGTGTCCGGACAGGAAGTGGTTAAAAAGAAGCGTCCTCGTGTGTCTCCTGAACATAGGTGTCAGCTGTGCAGTGTGGTAGGGGTGACTGATCAGATGACGGGCAGAAGTAAGCATTCTTTGGCGGATACAAGAGGTCTCTATGTACAGAAATCTTTGTATTTTAGTCACGTGTCCAGAGTTTTGCTTTGAACAAACAAGCAGTATCATGTACCAGCAGACGCAGTCCCGTTCGTGGGGTCTCCCCGAGTGCGCCGATCCTTTGCTTTACTAGAGCTGACAGTATGTACCCCCCGCGTACGGCGTCTGCTCTTACATGATAGTGCTGCTTCGTTTAATGTTTCATGAAGATAGGTTCACTTTAAGTGCGCGGGTCTCTATCGCACGGCCCAGGAAAACCAACATTGCCACAGACAAGAGCTTAATGCTGCTTAACTCCTGCCTGTAAAACGCCTGCAGAGGAAGTAGATTGGCCTGAATATTTTATAAGGGAAATATTCCTCCATAAGCACAGTATGTTACTTTGGAACACGGGACAGGCTCCCGAGCAACTCATCAGCATCTCATCTCATCAGAAAAAAAAAAATAACTCGCTGTGCAGACAGCTCTCACTTCAATGCAAGCCGTGGACCGTCCCGGGCGCCGGAGAGTTCCCTCAAAGAGGACCTGTCAAATGCACGCAACAGGGTGCTACTACTCGTGTTAAAGTGCAATTTCTCAGGGTTTTTTTTATCGTCTGACTACGGGAACCTGATTTAGGCCCCATGTACACGGGACACTTCTGAACGATGGAAACTGACTGCTGGAAAACGCAGGTTAAAACAACATCTGTTTAGCCACATTTGCATAACACGTATATGTTCCTTTGCGTTTAGAAGCATTTTTTTTAAAGAGAAGCACAGGAGAACCTCCCAAATGCCCAGAATGCACTGAAAAGTCGTAAATTATTTATTTATTTCAGGTACTTATATAGAGCCATCAATTACGCAGCACTTTACATATATATTGTACATTCACATCAGTCCCTAACCCTCAAGGGGCGTACAATCTAAGGTCCCTAACCCTCAAGGAGTGTACAATCTAAGGTCCCTAACCCTCAAGGAGTGTACAATCTAAGGTCCCTAACCCTCAAGGAGTGTACAATCTAAGATCCCTAACCCTCAAGGAGTGTACAATCTAAGGTCCCTAACCCTCAAGGAGCGTACAATCTAAGGTCCCTAACCCTCAAGGAGCGTACAATCTAAGGTCCCTAACTCACATTCATACATACACATCCTAGGGACAATTTAAACAGGAGCCAATTAACCTGCCAGCATGTCTTTGGAGTTATGAACTATTTCAGACTGTTTCAGAGAAATACAGAGAGTAGAAGCAGAGACAGTAGAATGTGTTGAGATTAGCTTAAGTGTGAGTTGATCATTAACATTTCTTTTGTTTCCAAGGGTGGGAAAGGTGTCTGGTGGAGGGAGTCATTAAGGTCACCTGGCAGGGGGTTTTCATGAGGAATTTGAGGTGAGAATGATCATTAACATATCTTTTGTTTCCAAGGGTGGGAGAGGTCTGAGGCGTGAATTGGTCATTAACATATCTTTTGTTTCCAAGGGTGGGAAAAGTGTCTGGTGGAGGGAGTCATTAAGGTCACCTGGCAGGGGGTCTTCATGAGGAATTTGAGGTGTGAATGGGCATTAACATATCTTTTGTTTCCAAGGGTGGGAGAGGTCTGAGGTGTGAATGGTCATTAACATATCTTTTGTTTCCAAGGGTGGGAGAGGTCTGAGGCGTGAATTTGTCATTAACATATCTTTTGTTTCCAAGGGTGGGAGAGGTCTGAGGTGTGAAGGGTCATTAAAATATCTTTTGTTTCCAAGGGTGGGAGAGGTCTGAGGCGTGAATTGGTCATTAACATATCTTTTGTTTCCAAGGGTGGGAAAAGTGTCTGGTGGAGGGAGTCATTAAGGTCACCTGGCAGGGGGTCTTCATGAGGAATTTGAGGTGTGAATGGGCATTAACATATCTTTTGTTTCCAAGGGTGGGAGAGGTCTGAGGTGTGAATGGTCATTAACATATCTTTTGTTTCCAAGGGTGGGAGAGGTCTGAGGCGTGAATTTGTCATTAACATATCTTTTGTTTCCAAGGGTGGGAGAGGTCTGAGGTGTGAAGGGTCATGAACATATCTTTTGTTTCCAAGGGTGGGAGAGGTCTGAGGTGTGAAGGTCATTAACATATCTTTTGTTTCCAAGGGTGGGAAAAGTGTCTGGTGGAGGGAGTCATTAAGGCCACCTGGCAGGGGGTTTTCATGAGGAATTTGAGGTGTGAATGGGCATTAACATATCTTTTGTTTCCAAGGGTGGGAGAGGTCTGAGGTGTGAATGGTCATTAACATATCTTTTGTTTCCAAGGGTGGGAGAGGTCTGAGGTGTGAATTGGTCATTAACATATCTTTTGTTTCCAAGGGTGGGAGAGGTCTGAGATGTGAATTGGTCATGAACATATCTTTTGTTTCCAAGGGTGGGAGAGGTCTGTGGAGTGAATTGGTCATTACAATGTGTGACAAGCTTGGTAGCAACATCCTGTGTTCAGTGTTTTGTCCATCTGAGTACCTTGAAAACGCTTTGCATGTATTTTTCATGATGAAAAAAGTCTCTGGACAGCATCGGGAACTGAAAGAGTTAAAAACATTTTTTTTCAGACGCAAACGCTTATAAACGCAATTTGCAGTGTTTACACGCGTTGTGTGTTTGAAACGCTGATAAAATCGACTGCTGAATGCAAGTTTTCTGCGTTCAAAAAAACTACTGTAAACTCAACTGCCTGTAAAGGACGATGTGTACATGGACACATAGGAGAACATTAGGGAGAGTTCAGGGGCTGCTGAAAAAAACGCTGAACAGCTCCTAAACGTGAGTTTATCAGCTGCAGGGTACATGAGCCCTAAGTGTGAGATTTTGCTTCAGACACACGTGCAACTGGCTCCCCTCTGCCTCAGATGCCAAATTTTTCTGGCCCTACTCATTCAACACCAATGAAGTGATAACATCCACAGTCCCAGACAAGGCCCCTTAAAATGGAACTAAAGTCAAAAGGTTGTTTTACCTTGAAGCATTAATATGTATAAACCACTGGCTGACCAGCGACATACCCATACTTTAAAATGGCTGCAGCCATCACCTTGGTACGTTTTTTTTTGTCTTGTAAAAGCAATTGGAGCGGCTAACTAGCCGCTCGATTGCTTTTACAAGCAGCAGGAGAGGAAGCACCCCCTTCCCGCCAACTTCAGCAGCTCTCTCGTGCTCTCCGTCCCACCGGACGTCCCAAGCGAACAGCCGGTGTGATCACCAGCTGGCCGGACAAAACCGGGATCGGCTTGGATCGGCTCTCCGCTATAGTAACCCAGAAGCTTGGCCCAGCATACATGTGAACAGCATGTGAGGTATCACCGTAAATGTCAGATCACGGGTAGTCATTGCAGCACCAGACCTCCTCCGTAAATCTAAAGTGGTAACCTGTCAAAGGCTTTTAAAGTGTCGATTATGCATAATAAAATTTAAGTTATTTGTCGCCGCTACATGGGTGTGCAGAATTTTAAAGTGTGACATGTTTGGTATCTATTTACTCAGCATAACATCTTTTATATTGTACAACAAAAATTGGGTCATGTATTGTGTTTGGCTGCATTAAAATTTAAAAAAAAAAAAAGTGTATTTTCTCCCAAAAATATGCAATGACATGCGACACAAAAAGTTGCAGAACCTACCATTTTGTTTTCTAGGACCTCTGCTTTAAAAAAAAAAAGTTATATATATATATATTTATTTTTTTTTCTAATTTTTATTTTTAACATTTTAAAAAAATAAAAACCCAGTGGTGATCAAATACCGCCAAAAGAAAGCTCTATAAGTATGAAAAAATGAAATGAAAAATTTAATTTATGTACAGCGTTGCATGGCTGGGCAATTGTCAGTTCAAGTAGGGAAGTGCCAAAAAAGCAAAAAATGATCATGAAGGGGGGGGGGGGTTAAATCTTCCTGGGGTCAAGTGGATATACACTCAGCGGCCACTTTATTAGGTCCACCTGTTCAATTGCTCGTTAACAAAAATTGCTAGTCAGCCAATCACAGGGCACCAACTCAATGCATTTAGGCATCTAGACGTGGTGAAGACGACTTGCTGACATTCAAACCGAGCATCAGAACGGGGAAGAAAAGGGGATTTAAGTGACTTTCAATGTGGCAAAGTTGTTGGTGCCAGACGGGTTGGTCTGAGTATTTCAAAAACTGCTGATTTTCAGGGTTTACAGAGAACGGTCCAAAAAAAAAATATCCAGTGAGTGGCAGTTGCGTGGATGAAAATGCCTTGCTGATGTCAGAGGAGAATGGGCAGAATTTGGAGTAAACAACATGAAAGCATGGACCCATCCTGCCTTGTATCAACAGTTCAGGCTGGTGGTGGAGGTGTCATGGTGTGGTGGATCCATCCTGCATTGTATCAATGGTTCAGGCTGGTGGTGGTGGTGTCATGGTGTGGGGGATCCATCCTGCCTTGTATCAATGGTTCAGGCTGGTGGTGGTGGTGTCATGGTGTGGTGGATCAATCCTGCCTTGTATCAAAGGTTCAGGCTGGTAGTGGTGGTGTCATGGTGTGGTGGATCCATCCTGCCTTGTATCAATGGTTCAGGCTGGTGGTGGTGGTGTCATGGTGTGGTGGATCCATCCTGCCTTGTATCAATGGTTCAGGCTGGTAGTGGTGTCATGGTGTGGTGGATCCATCCTGCCTTGTATCATAGGTTCAGGCTGGTGGCGATGGTGTCATGGTGTGGTGGATCCACCCTGCCTTGTATCAATGGTTCAGGCTGGTGGTAGTGGTGTCATGATGTGGTGGATCCACCCTGCCTTGTATCAATGGTTCAGGCTGGTGGTGTCATGGTGTGGGGGGGCATTTCCTCGGCACTAGCAAGGTGTAACCAGGGCCGTGTATAAGGAGGTACGACCAGTCCTCCTATACGGGGCTCAGGCAGCTGGGTGAATCAGATGTGGGCAGGGAGGGTGATCGGCACTGTGAAGGGGTAATTACTGGAACCGATCCCCTGTATGTCTCTCTCTGCAGCAGCTGAAAGCTGGCTTCTTCCCCTCTCCCTCCCGCTGGCTTTCAGCTGCTGCAGAGAGAGACATACAGGGGATCAGTTCCAGTAATTGGCCCCTGCTGCACCAATCACGATCCCTGTGCACCATACAACTCCCCCTGCTGCCCTGCCCCTCCCTGTATGCCCCCACTCACACAGTGCTGCCGGCTTCCCTCCTCTCCTTCTCACTGGCAGCTGCAAGCACACAATAGGATGGACAGTGGGGGAAGGGTCTGGCATATTTGTCACATTTACCAGCCTCTTCCTTTCCTGAACGAACACAATGAGTGATTGGTACCGATACTCACTGTGTTCATTCATAACTGAAGTATAGTTAAACTTTTTTTCTTTGGGGGGGGGGGGGTCTGTAAGATTGGCTGTATGGGGCCTGTGGTTTCTAACAGCAGCCCTGGGTAATCAAGTGGCAGGTGAGTGCATGAAATATCATAGGAATATTTTGCAATTTCATTTTTAGCCAGAAGGTGGCATTTTAGACTCATTTTCAAATGTTTTCCACGGAGCGACAATCAATAGCTGTACCTTGCTGGAGGTGGGTTATAAAGGAGGCATTGCCACTCTCCCCCTATGGGCAAACCAACAATGTCTCTTTAACCCCCCTGGCGGTATTCCCGAGTGTAGCTCGGTGTAAAGTTTCAGCACCACAAGCGGTAACCCCCCCGAGCTACACTTTGGAATACACTGCAGCGTTGCTCCGTGATCTCTTCTTCTCTTACCTTGTCCTGCGCTCCTGCAATGTCCCTCCTGCAGCGTCCCCGGCAATGTGAGAAACGTCCATGGCGTCCAAAAAGCGTCTCTTTAGGTCAAAAGCGGTGTTAGACCGGCTAGAGAACAGCGATAGTAAATCAGAACCACTTGCAGAATTGAGTGATAATGATTGGTGGGGGAAATTCCTCATCAGACACTGAAAACGATTCTGCGACTTTACTCAGCGATGTGCGAACTTGGCGCTCTATTTCACATTTCAGTGTTTTTGGTTTGATTATATTATTGAATTACATTTATTATTTTTTATGATTATTTATTAATATAATTTATGATTTCGTGTTTCAAATTTTATCATCCCCGGGATGTTTACTAGACTCTTGTTCGGACAGATTTCAGTGAGTTATTCCTAAGAATTACAGGCCTATAATAAAAAAAAATACATATTTCCATGCAAAAAAATTTACCGCTTTGAGCACAGAAATACTGACATAATCAGACCGCTAGGGAGGTTAATAATAAAAAAATTAAAAAAAAAGAAAAAAAAATGGTAATGCCTTTGGGTCAGTTTTACTTTAACCAAAAAACAAACAAAAAAAGGCATTTTCTGACAGCCGTGCAGCATTTGGTCCTTGTAGGAGCCCAGGCGCTACCGGAGAAGAAAACCATGGAAGCCTGGTATCTTGTACCCATTAAACCTCCACCAATGACAAGCCTGCGTGGCCGTAAAATATTTTAGTGCAATCCCAGAGACGTCCGCCAGCATCCCACTGACTTATCAGATGTACAAAATCTGCGGCCAGAGAGAGGATATTTTTATCGTCCCTCCTGATTAGATCACGGTCCAAATTCCGCGGGTCCCCGCCATACCGGCCCTTCCAATCCTCGTGCCGTCTGCGGTCTTAATGCTACCTTTAGGTTACAGGGAGCGCAGCGGTTATTTTATAGGCTGCAGACTTTTTATTTTTCCCCCTTAAGACTGGCCTTGTGTCAGTTCCAATTCAACACATTACCGTCTACAAAACAAACCGGATCTCATCTCCGCAGAATCAAGTTACTCATCTTAACTCCATAACCTGCATGACAATCCGCATTTCAATGTAGTCGGGATTTATAGAGAACTAAAAGCCGGCAGCGGCTGGGAGGATGGAATGTTTGTGTTCAGTGGACAACTTGCTTCCATTTGCCCTTTTTTCTCTGGAGATAGTTACATAGTTAGTCTGGCTGAGAAAAGACAAAAGTCCATCCAGTTCAACCATAGAAAAATAAAAAAATTATATACACACATATATACATATATACATTTACTTTACCTATAAAATAGAATTATTTCAAGTGTTACTAAACCCTGGACCCCGCACTCGCCACATCCGGTCTCCCCGGACCCCGCACTCGCCACATCCGGTCTCCCCGGACCCCGCACTCGCCACATCCGGTCTCCCCGGACCCCGCACTCGCCACATCCGGTCTCCCCGGACCCCGCACTCGCCACATCCGGTCTCCCCGGACCCCGCCACATCCGGTCTCCCCGGACCCCGCCACATCCGGTCTCCCCGGACCCCGCCACATCCGGTCTCCCCGGACCCCGCACTCGCCACATCCGCTCTCCCCGGACCCTAAATTCACTATGCTTGGTATCCCCGGACCCCGCACTCGCCACATCCGCTCTCCCCGGACCCCGCACTCGCCACATCCGCTCTCCCCGGACCCCGCACTCGCCACATCCGCTCTCCCCGGACCCCGCACTCGCCACATCCGGTCTCCCCGGACCCCGCATTCGCCACATCCGCTCTCCCCGGACCCTAAATTCACTATATTCGGTCTCCCACCAGTACACAGATCATGGGAGAGCAGATATAGCGAATGCGGGGTCCGGGGAGAGCGGACATAGCGAATGCGGGGTCCGGGGAGAGCGGACATAGCGAATGCGGGGTCCGGGGAGAGCGGACATAGCGAATGCGGGGTCCGGGGAGAGCGGACATAGCGAATGCGGGGTCCGGGGAGAGCGGACATAGCGAATGCGGGGTCCGGGGAGAGCGGACATAGCGAATGCGGGGTCCGGGGAGAGCGGACATAGCGAATGCGGGGTCCGGGGAGAGCGGACATAGCGAATGCGGGGTCCGGGGAGAGCGGACATAGCGAATGCGGGGTCCGGGGAGAGCGGACATAGCGAATGCGGGGTCCGGGGAGAGCGGACATAGCGAATGCGGGGTCCGGGGAGAGCGGACATAGCGAATGCGGGGTCCGGGGAGAGCGGATATAGCGAATGCGGGGTCCGGGGAGAGCGGATATAGCGAATGCGGGGTCCGGGGAGAGCGGACATAGCGAATGCGGGGTCCGGGGAGAGCGGATATAGCGAATGCGGGGTCCGGGGAGAGCGGATATAGCGAATGCGGGGTCCGGGGAGAGCGGATATAGCGAATGCGGGGTCCGGGGAGAGCGGATATAGCGAATGCGGGGTCCGGGGAGAGCGGATATAGCGAATGCGGGGTCCGGGGAGAGCGGATACAGTGAATGCGGGGTCCGGGGAGAGCGGATATAGCGAATGCGGGGTCCGGGGAGAGCGGATACAGTGAATGCGGGGTCCGGGGAGACCGGATATAGTGAATGCGGGGTCCGGGGAGAGCGGATACAGTGAATGCGGGTCCGGGGTTTAGTAACACTTTAAGTCTTCATTATGCTGACTCCAATGAAGTGCTGTGATATAAATATGGTAACTTTAGTTCAGCGAGCTGCTGGCCATAGATACATCCAGCACGGTGAACATCATAGCTGTTACTTTTCATCTTTATCATGGAGGCTTCTCTGGTCTACAGGTTTACTCCGTGAGGCAAAGACCAATATATATGTACAGAAAGTTACAGAGACCCACCTGAACTCTTCATAACTGAGCTCACCCGAGTAGTTGCTGTAAGCTATTGTACGGAGCACATTCACTTTAGATAGAGTAATTATTCTGATCATGGTACTTTCTTCAATGGTAACTCCACTTTTGGGAGGGGGGGGGGGGATACTAAACAAAAATATTATGTATACAATTGCTACACAAGTCATGTTGTAATTGAATGTTATTTAAAAAAAAATTCCCTTTCCAATCTGCAGCCGCTGTAATTTTCTATAAAATGCAATATGGGCAGCAGTGGTTAGCACTTCCGCCTGGCAGTACTCGGGTCGTCAGTTCAAATCCCAACCATGGCACCACCTGCCTGGAATTTGCATGTTCTCCCTGTGCCTGCGTGGGTTTGTTCTGGGTACTCCGGTTTCCTCCCACTCCAAAGACATGCTGGTAGGTTACTTGGCTCCTGTCTAAATTGTCCCTAGTATATGTATGTATGAATGTGAGTACTAGGGTCCTTGGTTCGAATCCCAACCACAGCAACACCTGCCTGGAATTTGCATGTTCTCCCTGTGCCTGCGTGGGTTTGTTCTGGGTACTCCCGTTTCCTCCCACACTCCAAAGACATGCTAGTAGGTTACTTGGCTCCTGTCTAAATTGTCCCTAGTATGTATATGTATGAATGTGAGTTAGGGACCTTAGATTGTACGCTCCTCGGGGGCGGGGACTGATGTGAATGTACAATATATATGTAAAGTGCTGCGTAAATTGGCGGCGCTATATAAGTACCTGAAATAAATCAAATAAAATAAATAAATAATATGGCCATCTGGAGGCGTTCTATACACAGATGATATACACAGCACCCCCCCCCCCCCCCCCTCCAGATATGTCATTTCCTGCTTGTGTGATTGGTTCACTGATTTTCCCAGAAGTCTGCACCAAGATACAAGTCAGATTTTGGGCGTCCCCTGCAACCAAATTGTCATTTTTGGTGAGATACTCCCAAAGGGAAATCACATCTCAAGGGATGCAGACCCCGCCGCTTTCCTCAGAGCCCTGCAGGTGCAGCAGTTGATTGATAAAGTCACTCCCATTTACATTCACTCAGCACATGGACACAGACAATCAAACAGCTATTTCTTCAGAATAACAAAAAGTTAGGAATCTGCAACAAAGTTTGCTAAAATCCCTGCAATGTGCACAGATCGCCCAGAGGGGAGGGGTTTTTCCCTCAACAAAAGGAGTTACTCTTTAAATCTCTATGGTCAGAAAGTAAAATCTTCATTTCCACATCGTATTGCAATTATTTCCAGTCTACTATTATTCTGAATGATCTTGAAGTTTGTAAACTTACTTTGTGAAAATCCCTCACATTGAATTGCTAGAATTCTGTGACACGGAGTCACTATGCCCTGTGAGTAGGCACTGCTGTGTCACACCTTTCACAGAGCCCGCCTTCTGAACTACAGAGGAGGGGAGGAGTTTCAGGGGGTGGAGTCCGTACAAGAATCAGCAAGGTACCATGGCATATGTAGTCCTTAGAAATGGAGAAGCTGCAAAGCATGCTGGGAATCCAGGAAGTGGAGGAAAGAGACGGCCAGCAGACAGGCAGCACTCCCAACAATAAAAGGAGATTTTTTTAAGCAAGCTTATATTGGATTGTTAAATATAACCATTGACTGTCTTGTTACAATGCTGACATTAACCTTCCTGGTGGTAATCCTGAGTGTGGCTCGGGGTTAATTTACAGTACCAAAAGCGGTAATCCCGAGCCACACTCGGGATTACTCTATAGTGCTTCTCCTGCGATCCCCCGATGTCCTCCCGCCAGGGCCCTCCGGCCACATGTCCTGCCGCCAGGGCCCTCCGGCCAAAAGTCCTGCCGCCAGGGCCCTCCGGCCAAAAGTCCTGCCGCCAGGGCCCTCCGGCCAAAAGTCCTGCCGCCAGGGCCCTCCGGCCAAAAGTCCTCCCGCCAGGGCCCTCCGGCCAAATGTCCTCCGGCCAAATGTCCTCCCGCCAGGGCCCTCCGGCCAAATGTCCTCCGGCCAAATGTCCTCCGGCCAAATGTCCTGCCGCCAGGGTCCTCCGGCCAAATGTCCTGCCGCCAGGGTCCTCCGGCCAAAAGTCCTGCCGCCAGGGCCCTCCGGCCAAAAAGTCCTGCCGCCAGGGCCCTCCGGCCAAATAGTCCTGCCGCCAGGGCCCTCCGGCCAAATGTCCTGCCGCCAGGGCCCTCCGGCCAAATGTCCTGCCGCCAGGGCCCTCCGGCCAAATGTCCTGCCGCCAGGGCCCTCCGGCCAAATGTCCTGCCGCCAGGGCCCTCCGGCCAAAAAGTCCTGCCGCCAGGGCCCTCCGGCCAAAAAGTCCTGCCGCCAGGGCCCTCCGGCCAAAAAGTCCTGCCGCCAGGGCCCTCCGGCCAAAAAGTCCTGCCGCCAGGGCCCTCCGGCCAAAAGTCCTGCCGCCAGGGCCCTCCGGCCAAATGTCCTCCCGCCAGGGCCCTCCGGCCAAATGTCCTCCCGCCAGGGCCCTCCGGCCAAAAGTCCTGCCGCTAGGCGGGAGATTCAAAAAAGTAAAAATATTACACACTGTAATCTGTTAGGATTCCATTCCTGTATCAAACCATTTCACATACATTTTGTCCCTAGAGCTTTGTCCGGCGCCCTGCCCGCAGTTTTACTGTTCTGAGAACATTCATGGGATCCAAAAAGCGTCCCTTTAGGTCAGACGCGGTTTTAGACCGGCTAGAGAACAGCGATAGTAAATCAGAACCACTTGCAGAATTGAGTGATAATGATTGGTGGGGGAAATTCCTCATCAGACACTGAAAACGATTCTGCGACTGAGCTCAGCGATGTGCGAACTTGGCGCTATATTTCACATTTCAGTGTTTTTGGTTTGATTATATTATTGAATTACATTTATATTATTTTTTATGATTTTTTATTATAATTTATGATTTCGTGTTTCAAACGTTATTATACCCGGGACGTTTACTAGACTCTTCTTCGGACAGATTTAAGCGAGTTATTCCTAAGAATTACAGGCCTACAATACAAAACAACAAATTTCCATGGAAAACAATGTACCGCTTTGACATTCAAAAATATTGATTAGTTAGACCGCCAGGGAGGTTAAAGCCGACCTAACTCTCTACCGCCGCAAACTACTTTTAATCCTTATGCTGCTAGCATTAGTAAATATAGATAGGAAGGTACATTATATTTATTTTTTTTTTATATTTCTTCCTGGTTTCTGGCCTAGGCCAAAATAATGTCATACATCCCAGGAGCTTTCATGGGAGAAGGGGCTTTCTTAGCTAAGTACACCCTCCTGCCTGCATGCCTACGGGGAGATGGATTCCAGGAAGTGAATGCTACATGAATCATCTGCCCTTATTCAAGATGGCTGTGGCTAGAAAGGCTAAGGGGGGGGGGGTGTTCCCAACAAAATAAAGCATGGAAGGGGGGGGGGTGTTGCTTTGAATAATAAAAAATGAAACAGCGGTTTCAGTTTGCAGTGCTCAGATACAGTTGATTTCCACTTTAAAAAAAAATGGAAGTGTATGGTGTGACCATTGAACTTCTTTAATAAAACAAAGAAAATCGGCAGAGGACACCAGTGGATAGGCCTTGGTTTCTGGCCTAGGCCAAAATACTGTCATACATCTCAGGAGCTTTCATGGGAGAAGGGGCTTTCTTAGCTAAGCACACCCTCCTGCCTGCATGCCTGAGGTAAGGGGGGATGGATTCCAGGAAGTAAATGCTACATGAATCATCTGCCCTTATTCAAGATGGCTGTGGCTAGAAAGGCTAAGGGGGGGGGGTTCCCAACAAAATAAGGCATGGAGACATGGAAGGATGGGAGGGGGGGTTGCTTTGAATAATATAAAATGAAATGGCGTTTTTCAGTTTGTGGTGCTCAGATACAGTTGAGTTGCACTTTAAAAAAATAAAAAAAAAATGGAAGTGTATGGTGTGACCACTGAACTTCTTTAATAAAAAAAAAAATAAAAATTGGCAGAGGACACCAGTGGCCAGACCTTTACCATTGGATTTATGACACTATTACAAGCCGTAAAAAGTGCCTTTGACACGTCAATCCCCAGACCTGTCACCTCTGGGCTAGCCGAATAAAGCACGGGGCTCAGAAAACGCAGCCATCCAAGCATTACATGGAGTTATGCGCAGTCCTTTAGGGAGAATATTGGGCCAACATATGTCACACATGATACCGCTCAGGAAGCAGCCGAGGAAACAGATTCATGGAAAAAGAGATTTGTGCAATAAAAGAAAAAAAAAAAAAAGATGCAGAATAAACCAGCACATTGTTCACTGCAGAAATGTACAAAATGCTCAAAGGCTGCACAGGGAGCCTAGAGTGGGTGTGTTTGTGAATTTCTCTCCTGCATCATAAGCTGGTATTCCCAGATCATCAATAGAGAGAGAGATAAAAGGGAAGGGGGGTAAATGGGAGTAGTACAGGAGAGAGGAAAAAAAAAAAAAAAAGAGAAAAAGAAAAATAATGAACTATTGGGCTGGTCTACCAGTACAACAATTACAGAAGTAGAGAGTTGAGGATTTCTAGCGTTCCTGCCTACAGGAATGCTGCCATTGCTGGCAAGGGTAAAAAAAAAAAAAAAAAAAAAAAAAAAAAAAAAAAAAAAAAAGCTGCATCCAAGCCTTCCATCACCAAGTGCAATGCAAAGCGTTGGATGCCGTGGTGTAAAGCACGCCGCCACTGGACTCTAGAGCAGTGGAGACGTGTTCTCTGGAGGGACCAATCACACTTCTCTGTCTGGCCATCCGATGGATGTGTCTGGGTTTGGCGGTTGCCAGGAGAAGGGTACTTGCCTGACTGCATTGTGCCAAGTGTAAAGTTTGGGGGAGGAGGGATCATGGTGTGGGGTTGTTTTTCAGGGGTCATCCTTGGCCCTCTAGTTCCAGTGAAGGTAACTCTTAAGGCGATATTTTGGACAATTTCATGCTCCCAACTTTGTGGGAAGAGTTTGGGGATGGCCCCTTCCTGTTCCAACATGACTGCGCACCAGTGCACAAAGCAAGGTCCAAAAAGACATGGAGGAGCCAGTTTGGGGTGGAGGAACTTGACTGTCCTGCACAGAGAGGGGATGATGGTGTGGGGTTGGTCTTCAGAGCATTGCTGGCAGGGGTAAAAAAAAAAAAAAAAAAAATTTTACAAAATGAATAGGGTTAGATTTTAGGAGTTAGGATTGATACGAGCGTGTTTAGGAGAGGTTTAGGCCCGGCTTCTCATTCCATGGTTCGTTGTTGTGCGCTGCATTAACGAATGGGCAGCCAAAGCTCAGCAAATGGTCCAAAAATCGGACAGGACTGACTTTTTGGCGAGCTGTGCATCAGACAATCAAAATGAATTGCACAAGCCACAGTGCACAGTAGAGCATAGTGAAACGTGTTTTTTAACCTCTGCACGCCCGCCGAACGCAAATGTGCGGCCTCCCGGCGTCTGGGCCTAGACTCCGAGTGGCCGCACATTTGCGTTCTATTAAAAAAGGACATACGTTCTAAGAGCGTGCGCCCTGCGCGCTCCCAGCACACATGTCCGGTACTCACGGAAAGGTCCCAATCTCCTCTTTCGATCAGGACCTTTCCCGAACATGTGACCGCCGTGACGCGCCATTACATGACCCTAAACCCCGCCCCGCCTCCCAGCTTCTGAAACTCTTAAAGGGCTGGGAGGCGACGGCGTGAAGGGGTTAGCTAAGAATCAATGTGAACGAGCCCATAATGTTAAAAGAGAAGTATAGCCAAAGCTCACTTGGTCCTACTCCAGACCCTGCACTTTCAGCTTCCCAGTTCCACCCCCAGCTTCTTCCCAGCAGCAGTACAAGGTAAGGGGGGTGCACTGTGATGTTGGGAGCATTGGGGGACTCTACTTCAGATGGTGTGGGGGCTCTTGACCTCTGATGCAAGGGGGAGAGGGTGCTCTGGACATCTAGTCTTACAGATAATACAATATAATATATAAAAGTGAGCTCTCTTATGTCAGCACTAAAAGGTAATCACAGCAAACCTTATAAAATAATAATAAAAGATCTTCAAAGAATAAAGGTAAATATGTAAAAAAATAAAGAGATATATAGTTCATAAAATATAATTATGTTGATCCACTTCTATAGCAGATTTCCAAGACAGGCTTGTGGCGGGAACCAATAATAGAATTGCGCACTCACCAGACGCGCATGGGTAATGCGCATATAATCAATATCCACCAGGATCTCTTAGGTAGGCGGAGTGGGTGAGCTTCCATCTATGGGTTGGTCATCCTGCCTTGGAAGGTATGTAGTAAAACTGCCAGGTCCAGAGGTCCCCTTAAGGTTGGATGGGTGCTCAGCCTGGATACAGGGCTCCCTCCCTCTGGTAGTTGTGGATCACAATAGGGGTATCCTGCAAGTTAGTTAGCTCCAATGGGAGCCAAAAAACAGGTGCCCATAGTGTAGTATATTCACGTTTTATGGAGTCAAAAAGTATCGCATAAAACAGGGTAGCAAAACACTTCAATCTCTGTATAATAATGCAGAGTATACAGCAGTGATACTGACCCTAGTTAAGATGGCCACCGGGCTTCCTCGTGGCTCCGGGCAGCTGTGACGTCACACTCTGCTGGCTCATCCTTAGGCCTTTCCTGCATAGCACATCATCAGAGGGGAGGCCAACAGATACAACCAGCCCTTTGAAGGCAACCATGAAGCTGATGCAGCTCGCAAGAAAATAGGGTTTGACACCCTTGGTTGAACTGCTTCTGCTCACCATATAGATTCACACTGGCGTTCCTGACGTCTAGCACAGGGGTGTTCCTGTAGTCTAGCACAGGGGTGTTCCTGTAGTCTAGCACAGGGGTGTTCCTGTAGTCTAGCACAGGGGAGTTCCTGTAGTCTAGCACAGGGGAGTTCCTGTAGTCTAGCACAGGGGTGTTCCTGTAGTCTAGCACAGGGGTGTTCCTGTAGTCTAGCACAGGGGTGTTCCTGTAGTCTAGCACAGGGGTGTTCCTGTAGTCTAGCACAGGGGTGTTCCTGTAGTCTAGCACAGGGGTGTTCCTGTAGTCTAGCACAGGGGTGTTCCTGTAGTCTAGCACAGGGGTGTTCCTGTAGTCTAGCACAGGGGTGTTCCTCAAGTCTAGCACAGGGGTGTTCCTGTAGTCTAGCACAGGGGTGTTCCTGTAGTCTAGCACAGTGGTGTTCCTCAAGTCTAGCACAGTGGTGTTCCTCAAGTCTAGCACAGTGGTGTTCCTCAAGTCTAGCACAGTGGTGTTCCTCAAGTCTAGCACAGTGGTGTTCCTCAAGTCTAGCACAGTGGTGTTCCTCAAGTCTAGCACAGTGGTGTTCCTCAAGTCTAGCACAGTGGTGTTCCTCAAGTCTAGCACAGTGGTGTTCCTCAAGTCTAGCACAGTGGTGTTCCTCAAGTCTAGCACAGTGGTGTTCCTCAAGTCTAGCACAGTGGTGTTCCTCAAGTCTAGCACAGTGGTGTTCCTCAAGTCTAGCACAGTGGTGTTCCTCAAGTCTAGCACACTTGTGTTCCTCAAGTCTAGCACACTTGTGTTCCTCAAGTCTAGCACAGTGGTGTTCCTCAAGTCTAGCACAGTGGTGTTCCTCAAGTCTAGCACAGTGGTGTTCCTCAAGTCTAGCACAGTGGTGTTCCTCAAGTCTAGCACAGTTGTGTTCCTCAAGTCTAGCACAGTTGTGTTCCTGTAGTCAAGCACAGTTGGGCTGTGATAACAAGCAACCACTTCTCCTGGCAGTGCAACACAGTCCTTGGATCTGAGCCCATGCAGTCACTCGATTGATATCATTTATTTAACAAACATGGCAAAGTCAATAGGAGTTGTACTGAGGGGCACAGTATGAGAACATGTGCTAAATTCACAGAAACTCTAAATTATGAAGTTGAGAAAATAATAACCCCCCATTTTGGACAGTGTAGGATGCGCTGAACCTTCTGCTAAATGATGGTTGCAGTCTATGTCCCACAACCTCCGGAGCTCCGAGTGACCACAACACGCCAAGTACCAAATGTAGACACACCAGTCCAACTGATAGCTCTACAAGCTCACTTCATAGCTGTGAAACACTGGCCCTTCCAAGCCCAAGATCCAGTCATGTAGGCCAGCTTGGTCAACATCCTCACCACGGTCAATAGCGAGAAGCTCTTGATCTCGGCTGGATGCTAGGCAACGCTACTTAGTGAATCTTGGGCCAAGCCGGCATCTTGAAATATGGAACACAAACCAACGACGTGTCGACACGGTTTGTTCTAGCTGGTCTATCAATTATTTAAATATCATGTAGAGCTCTTGCATCAACACCTCTTGCTGTTCAGCCTACTAAAAAAAAAACACAAACGCAATTGTTATCGAGCCTCGTATTGGTCGTACCGCTGTCTCTTCGTGGTAAACAGACGGTAAAAAATTGATCTTTGCCCATGAATAATTCGTCTTTGGCCTTTCAACATCACTTCTGATCCTGCACAACACAAAGGCTAGTTCTTACACAGAACTCTCCTGTTTGAGCCAAACTCCCCTCGAGTTGGTCCTCTCGACACGTCTGGAGAGCCAGTTTCCAAAGCTCCTTCTTCTGAAGCTCCTTCTTCTGGTTTTCAAAATTCCTTTTTTTTTTCCCCCCTTCCTTATAAATCAACACACAGATCCCCCGCCATAAAGACTCATTGCTCATTTCTTCACGCGGACGAGCCTTTCCAGAAAGCAAAGCGGAAAAGTACAGCCAAATACATAAAAATGGATTACTTTAAACTTCATAATACCTCTACGTCTGAAATTGCTTTCAACATTCATAAACTTTGCTATCATTTCCCACAAATTCTCTCTTTTGAAGCATCATTTCCCACCAATTCAGCTTTTCCAGCAACTCCAAAAGAGAAGAGCGAAGAAAAAAAAAAAAAAAAAAATACATCGACACAAGTATGAAATCTTTATTTTAAACAGATTTTTGCTTTCTGCTCGGTAATGAAAAGACAATGACAATCATTTGCATTTCTGCCGCGGTTGCTTCAATTTACACGGCGGCAACAAAACGTGGTCTGTGCAGCGGATTACTCTAGGTTTGTCGTTTTATTTTTAACCCCATCGAGTTTGTATCCAGGGGCGGACTGACCATTTGAGCACTGGGGGGCCCTCGGGGGCCCCTACTGCCCGAGGGCCCGGGGTCAGTAGGGGCCCCCATGAGATGCCCCTGGTACCTTTCATTGGCTATTTCATAGGTTTTCTTGGGTGTGGGCGAGGAGACAGGGGCCCCATGATCCCCTATTGCCCGGGGGCCCAATCAGTTGTCAGTCCGCCTGTTTGTATCTAAAATGCCGTTCAGCTTCACTGCAAGCAAGACTGAGGAAAACCAACATCATTTATTACTTTAAGGGCCCATGTACACTGCAGCTGATAAACTCACGTTTAGGAACTGTTCGGTGTTTTTTTTTTTTTTTTCAGCAGCCTCTGAATTCTCCCTAATGTTCTCCTATGTGTCCGTGTACACATCGTCCTTCACAGGCAGTTGAGTTTACAGTTGTTTTTTTGAACGCAGAAAACTTGCGTTCAGCAGTCTCTTTTAACAGCGTTTCAAATGCAAAACGCTTGTAAACGTGGCAAATTGCGTTTATAAGCCTGTAAGTCTTAAAAATTTTTTTTTACTCTTACAGTTCCCAACGCTGTCCAGAGCCGTTTTTCATCATGAAAAATGCATGCAAAGCGTTTTCAAGGTGCTCAGATGGACAAAACACTGAACACAGGATGTTCCTACCAAGCTTGTCACACATTGTAATGACCAATTCACACCTCAGACCTCTCCCACCCTTGGAAACAAAATATATGTTAATAGCCATTCACACCTCAGACCTCTCCCACCCTTGGAAACAAAAGAAATGTTAATGACCATTCACACCTCAGACCTCTCCCACCCTTGGAAACAAAAGAAATGTTAATGACCATTCACACCTCAGACCTCTCCCACCCTTGGAAACAAAAGATATGTTAATGACCATTCATACAAAGCGTTTTCAAGGTACTCAGATGGACAAAACACTGAACTCAGGATGTTCCTACCAAGCTTGTCACACATTGTAATGACCAATTCACACCTCAGACCTCTCCCACCCTTGGAAACAAGTGATGTTAATGACCATTCACACCTAAGACCTCTCCCACCCTTAGAAACAAAAGATATGTTAATGACCATTCACACCTCAGACCTCTCCCACCCTTGGAAACAAGTGATGTTAATGACCATTCACACCTAAGACCTCTCCCACCCTTAGAAACAAAAGATATGTTAATGACCATTCACACCTCAGACCTCTCCCACCCTTGGAAACAAAAGATATGTTAATGACCATTTACACCTCAAATTCCTCATGAAGACCCCCTGCCAGGTGGCCTTAATGACTCCCTCCACCAGACACCTTTCCCACTCTTGGAAACAAAATAAATGTTAGTGAACAACTCACACCTAAGCTAATCTCAACACCTACTGCTGTCTCTGCTTCTACTCTCTGTATTTCTCTGAAACAGTTAATAATTTACCACTTTTCAGTGCATTCTGGGCATTTGGAAGGTTCGCCTGTGCTTATCTTATCCTGCCCACAGTCTCTGACCAGCTCTTGCATCCTGCCCACAGTCTCTGACCAGCTCTTGCATCCTGCCCACAGTCTCTGACCAGCTCTGTCAAGGGCCACACTTGAGGCCCCCATATCAAGAACATTGACCACCACTTTCCTGCATCCTGTAAGTGTATAATAAAAATTAAATATCGAAAAATGGTACTTGTCCTTTTAGCTGCCCCCATCACCAGACTCCAGAGAAGTGACAGGCCATCTGCAATGTACTCTCCGTTCCAGTTTTATACACATACATATATATACATATACACACACACACACACACACACACACACATATATACACACACGTCCCCAAGACATAATCCTCTGAACTCACCCCATAAGCCTCCGTAAAATCCAAGTGCATCCAGTAACTCAAACACCAAAAACAACATTAAAATGATGGAGAGGCTGCTCCACAGATAAGTGGAATCATTTGTTGCAACTTAGAGGATAAACACATCAACATTAGTCAGCCGGTGTAGATGGAGAGAGCCGGGGAAACTAGGCTAGACTTGTAAAAGCTCGGTCGGGTCATTATTCGTCCTGGCTTCACTGTAACATATTCGTCCGAGCGCTTGAAGCACAATTAATGTTATGAAGGGAACACAAACACATAGGACTTAAAGTGAACCTTTGGGCTCGCTTCATCCAATAAGGCGGTTCCGGGTCCATGTAGCATGATGCCTTCTATAATATGCGAACGCTGACCCAATATTAACCTCTTAACGCCGGCCAAACGCAAATGTGCGGCCTCCTGGCGTCTGGGCCTAGACGCCGAGCGTCGTACATTTGCACTCTATTAAAAAAAGACATGTGCTGAGAGCGCGCCCCCCTGCCCGCTCCCAGCACACATGTCCGGTACTCACAGAAAGGTCCCGATCTCCTCTTTCGATCAGGACCTTTCCCGATCATGTGACCGCCGTGATGGCATGTCACGGTGGTCACATGACCCTAAACCCCTCCCCGCCTCCCAGCTTCTGAAACCCTGGGAGGCGCCAGCACAAGGGGGTTAAACAATGTTAGTATCACCCCTAATCCAGTGAATACAAGCAGCGCATACATTTTATTAGGCTATCATTAAACATCAAACTATTATTCATATATTGTGTCATTCTTTGTCTTCACCGTTATTGCTGTAACAAAAATTACATAAATGAATAAAATAACTAAGTGAATATAACACAAATTGTAACAGTCCACAGTTCCCGTGACTTTAAAAAAAAAAAAAAAAAAAAAAAAAAAGTATATTATATATATATATATATATATATATATATATATACATACACACACACACACACACACACAGTGGGGATCGAAAGTTTGGGCACCCCAGCTAAAAAGTTGTATTAATGTGCATAAAGAAGCCAAGGAAAGATGGAAAAATCTCCAAAAGGCATCAAATTACAAATTAGACATTCTTATAATATGTCAACAAAAGTTAGATTTTATTTCCATCATTTACACTTTCAAAATAACAGAAAACAAAAAAATGGCGTCTGCAAAAGTTTGGGCACCCTGCAGAATTTATAGCATGCACTGCCCCCTTTGCAAAGCTGAGACCTGCCAGTGTCATGGATTGTTCTCAATCATCGTCTGGGAAGACCAGGTGATGTCAATCTCAAAGGTTTTAAATGCCCAGACTCATCTGACCTTGCCCCAACAATCAGCACCATGGGTTCTTCTAAGCAGTTGTCTAGAAAACTGAAACTGAAAATAGTTGACGCTCACAAAGCTGGAGAAGGCTATAAGAAGATAGCAAAGTGTTTTCAGATGTCAATATCCTCTGTTCGGAATGTAATTAAGAAACGGCAGTCATCAGGAACAGTGGAAGTTAAAGCAAGATCTGGAAGACCAAGAAAAATATCAGACAGAACAGCTCGCAGGATTGTGAGAAAAACAATTCAAAACCCACGTTTGACTGCACGATCCCTCCAGAAAGATCTGGCAGACACTGGAGTTGTGGTACACTATTCCACTATAAAGAGATACTTGTACAAATATGGTCTTCATGGAAGAGTCATCGGAAGAAAACCTCTTCTACGTCCTCACCACAAAAATCATCGTTTGAACTTTGCAAATGAACATATAGACAAGCCTGATGCATTTTGGAAACAAGTTCTGTGGGCCGATGAGGTTAGAATTGAACTTTTTGGCCGGAATAAGCAAAGGTACGTTTGGAGAAAAAGGGGCACAGAATTGAATGAAAAGAACCTCTGTCCAACTGTTAAGCATGGGGTTGGATCAATCATGCTTTGGGGTTGTGTTGCAGCCAGTGGCACAGGGAACATCTCACGAGTAGAAGGAAAAATGGATTCAATAAAATTTCAGCAAATTTTGGATGGTAACTTGATGCCATCTGTGAAAAAGCTGAAGTTAAAGAGAGGATGGCTTCTACAAATGGATAATGATCCTAAACACACCTCGAAATCCACGGGGGATTACATCAAGAGGCGTAAACTGAAGGTTTTGCCATGGCCTTCACAATCTCCTGACCTCAACATAATTGAAAATCTATGGATAGACCTTAAAAGAGCCGTGCGTGACAGACGGCCCAGAAATCTCAAAGAACTGGAAGACTTTTGTAAGGAAGAATGGGCAAAGATACCTCAAACAAGAATTGAAAGACTCTTGGCTGGCTACAAAAAGTGTTTACAAGCTGTGATACTTGCCAAAGGGGGCAGTACAAGATATTAACTCTGCAGGGTGCCCAAACTTTTGCAGACGCCATTTTTTTGTTTTCTGTTATTTTGAAAGTGTAAATGATGGAAATAAAATCTAACTTTTGTTGACATATTATAAGAATGTCTAATCTGTAATTTGATGCCTTTTGGAGATTTTTCCATCTTTCCTTGGCTTCTTTATGCACATTAATACAAATGTCCCGTGATAGAAAAGAAATTAAAGTCCAGTGTTGAAATGAATTCATGTGACATAAAAAAAAACATAAAAAAGGTGTTAAAACTCTGTGCTGAGCCCACCGTGCACCCCCCACTCAGGTGTGCACTCACCAGAAATTGCCTTTTTTAAAGCGTAATCAAGAGGATATCCATTAATTAGACCAGGAGGTTCCTACAAGAATCACCCTTCTAAGATTGATTGCCAGGAGAACTGAAAAACTCCACTCCACCATATCATGAAAAGAGGAAAAAAATATCACAGAGAATTGACCCCCTGGAATGGTAGGTGAAATATCAATAATTAAAGTGACATTTGTGAATGTTTCATAATTAAAATAAATCATAAAACAAGTCAAAATATTGCAACAGGTCATAAATGACATAAGGTATATGACCTGTTACAATATTTTGACCTGTTTTATGATTTAATTTTAATTATGAAACATTCACAAATGTCATTTTAATTATTGATTTTTCGCCCGTCCATTCACTTTTGTACTTGTCACTTTGTTGACATTGTTGGAATCCACCAATTTTGCGCAAATTCCTCACCACGGCTGGTTTCACCGGCCGTCTTCTCTTCACGGCCGGGTGCCCACTGTGCATGCGTGAGAAGCGCTGAGCTTTGTGAATGGTCCTGTAGTCTTCGTGGACCTGTCACATGTCCCAGAAGACTACGGGGAGGGAGGACAACTTCCGCTTCCAAACGCCTAGGTGATCAAGTGGGAGGGGGTACCGGTCACTCGGGTTCCTGCTCCCCAAAGGTGACCAATCCTTAATGGGGAACAAAGGCTTAAAGCTGAACTTACCCTTTTGGGTGGAGCTCCGCTTTAAGCTCACTGTATTTCATGGAGTGGTTTCATCATTAGGCAAATTTAGATCTGGCCCACTCTAATCCATGTAGCAGTGTTTGATTGTTCTGGCCTGTTCTGTGTTTCAGTGACTGCTTCCACTGGCTGTCCAGAAATGTCCTGGAGTTTAGTGGGCAGGAAGAGTAATCAGCAGCTGAATATTTATACAGGAGTGGCCAATCCCTGGGGAGAGGTGCCCAGATGATTGCTGAGAGTCTGTATAAATACACTGAGGGAGCAGAGGGGTCTATTTCCCTGAGGAAGAGATCACAACCTGGGGGGGGGGGGGGCTATTTTCCCCATAGGCAAGTCTGCCCATGTGCCTGTGGTTCATCAAGGCTTCAGTTGGGCTACCTGGAGGCCTACTTTGCGGAGTTCACCTGAAGCTGACTGAGGGGCTGTTGTCTGAGGGTCTTAGTCTGATATCACTGGATGAAAGTGTCTGGAAGATATTGGAAGGAGGCAAACAATTATCCAAGGACATTAACCAGTTCCCTATCGAACTATAGCCGAAGGAAGGCTACAGCGCGGCCATGGACGTCTTTCCAGACCGCGCCCCCCCCCGGCACCACTGGTGATCGCTGTGTCCTATGGATACAGCTGATCACAGGATGCGGTAGACAGCCAATCACCGCTGCCTTTTACCACGTGATCAGCTGTGTCCAATGACACAGCAGATCACCGGGTAAATACAGTTGCCGGTTATCGGCTGCATTTTCCTCACGCTGTCACCGCGTCAGGAAAGTACTGCAGAGAACCGGCAATTGTCAGCGAAGGGATCGGCACTGATCATCAGGGCCCTGATCACCTGTGCCCATCAGGGCCCTGATCACCTGTGCCCATCAGGGCCCTGATCACCTGTGCCCATCAGGGCCCTGATCACCTGTGCCCATCAGGGCCCTGATCACCTGTGCCCATCAGGGCCCTGATCACCTGTGCCCATCAGGGCCCTGATCACCTGTGCCCATCAGGGCCCTGATCACCTGTGCCCATCAGGGCCCTGAACACCTGTGCCCATCAGGGCCCTGAACACCTGTGCCCATCAGGGCCCTGAACACCTGTGCCCATCAGGGCCCTGATCACCTGTGCCCATCAGGGCCCTGATCACCTGTGCCCATCAGGGCCCTGATCACCTGTGCCCATCAGGGCCCTGATCACCTGTGCCCATCAGGGCCCTGATCACCTGTGCCCATCAGGGCCCTGATCACCTGTGCCCATCAGGGCCGCCCACCTGTGCCAAAAAAATGCACAGGCAATCAAACACCGAAAGAAAGCTCAATTTGTGGGGAAAAAAGACGTAAACTTCATTTGGGTGCAGCGTTGCAGGACCGTGAAATTGTCAGTTACAGTAATGTAGCACTGTATTGCAAAAACTGGCCTGGTCAGGAAAGGGGGGTAAATCCTCAGGAGGGCAAGTGGTTAATTCTTAGTGGAGGACTTTGCGTGATTCCCCAAGGAGGACGATTGATCTCCTCAAATTGCTACTACAAAGCTCAGTCCATCATCTACTTGTGCGAGGACTAGGCTCGTAGTTCTACAGGAGAAAGTGCAGTGTCCCCGAATGGTTACTGGAGTATCCCACCATTACCCCACTACCTATCCCACCATTACCCCACTACCTATCCCACCATTACCCCACTACCTATCCCACCATTACCCCACTACCTATCCCACTTCTCATTAAAGTAGTGGTTCTTAACCTGGGTTCGATCGAACCCCAGGGGTTCAGTGAGTCAGTCTCGTGGGTTCGGCGGAGGTGAAGACCCACACCCGACTCATATGATTTGTGCAGTAAATATTCATTATTATGTTTTTGTTTTTGTGTGAAAATCATGTTTTAATGGTTCTGTTCATTTTGTGCACCTATGTATAAATATATATCTATGTTTTGAATTTTAAAAATCATTTTATTTTTCCAATTAAGAAGGGTTCGGTGAATGCGCATATGAAACTGGTGGGGTTCAGTACCTCCAACAAGGTTAAGAACCACTGCATTAAAGCATCCAAAATCAGCACACCCCTAGACTGGTAATAAGTCTGAAGAGTGCTCGGATTTTCATGATTGGCTGCGAGACAATTACTGGGAATAGGATGCTGGGTGTCTACTTAGCGGCTCCTACGAGGGTTGCGCTACAAATATATGCCGGCATCACGTGATCACGACACACACCAATGCAGGGCATATGCAGCACTGCAGAATAGGTGTTACCACAAACATGGGGGGGGGGCAACCGGATCCCTTACCCTGCATGGGAGGATCTCGGCTTCAATTTTAGTTGATAGAACTCATCTGTCAGTATGAAGATCTGGGAGGCAATTCCCAACAGGGACACTATCTGAAAAAAGCTTGTACAACCCCCCCCTCATCCCTCGCACGTCCCCCCCCCATACTCCGCACATCCCCCCCCCCATCCTCGTACACCCCCCTCCTCATCCTCGTACATCCCCCCTCCTCATCCTCGTACATCTCCCCCCCCCCACCCTCGCACATCTCCCCCCCCCCCACCCTCGCACATCTCCCCCCCCCCCACCCTCGCACATCTCCCCCCCCCCCACCCTCGCACATCTCCCCCCCCCCCACCCTCGCACATCTTCCCCCCCCCACCCTCGCACATCCCCCCCCTCATCCTCGCACACCCCCCTCCTCATCCTCGCACATCCCCCTCCTCGCACATCCCCCCCCCTCATCCTCGCACACCCCCCCCCTCATCATACATCCCCCCTCCTCATCCTCGTACATCCCCCTCCCTCGTACATCCCCCATCATCGTACATCCCCCTCCTCATCCTCGTACATCCCCCTCCTCATCCTCGTACATCCCCCTCCTCATCCTCGTACATCCCCCTCCTCATCCTCGTACACCCCCCCCATCCTCGTACACCCCCCCCCATCCTCGTACACCCCCCCCACCCTCGTACATCCCCATCCTCGTACATCCCCCCCCACCCTCGTACATCCCCATCCTCGTACATCCCCCCCCCACCCTCGTACATCCCCCCCCACCCTCGTACATCCCCATCCTCGTACATCCCCCCCCCATCCTCGTACATCCCCATCCTCGTACATCCCCCCCTCATCCTCGTACATCCCCCCCCTCATCCTCGTACATCCCATCCTCGTACATCCCCCCCCATCCTCGTACATCCCCATCCTCGTACATCACCCCGCACCCATCCTCGTACCATCCTTCTCCCCCCCCCATCCTCGTACATCCCCCCCCCCATCCTCGTACATCCCCCCCCATCCTCGTACATCACCATCCTCGTACATCCCCATCCTCGTACATCACCCCCCCCCATCCTCGTACATCCCCATCCTCGTACATCACCCCCCCATCCTCGTACATCCCCATCCTCGTACATCCCCATCCTCGTACATCCCCATCCTCGTACATCACCCCCCCCATCCTCGTACATCACCCCCCCCATCCTCGTACATCACCCCCCCCATCCTCGTACATCCCCCCCCATCCTCGTACATCCCCCCCATCCTGTACATCCCCCCCCATCCTCGTACATCCCCCTCCTCATCCTCGTACACCCCCCCCAATCATCTACATCCTCATCCTCTGTACATCCCCCTCCTATCCTTGTACACCCCCCCCCATCCTCGCACACCCCCCCCCCATCCCTCGCACACCCCCCCATCCTCGCACACCCCCCCCCATCCTCGCACACCCCCCCCCATCCTCGTACATCACCCCCCCCATCCTCGTACATCCCCCTCCATCCTCGTACACCCCCCCCATCCTCGCACACCCCCCCCATCCTCGCACATCCCCCCCCCCATCCTCGCACATCCCCCCCCATCCTCGCACATCCCCCCCCCATCCTCGCACATCCCCCCCCCCATCCCTCGCACATTCCCCCCCCCATCCTCGCACATCCCCCCCATCCTCGCACATCCCCCCCATCCTCGCACATCCCCCCCATCCTCGCACATCCTTCACAGTATGCCAGCATAACCTTCCAGGTACAGGCAAAAGAACTTTTTCTTTTTTTTTTTCTAAATCACAGAAATGTTGTAACTTTAATTAATGAGGTGATGTTATGGACATTGCGGAGTTCTTAGTAATTACCTTCACAGTGGCTGAACATGTCCACAGCACCAAGTCAATAATGG